>NC_137905.1:38088543-38196043 GCF_963455335.1 Martes martes
GTTCTGCTCCTGATTTGATCACTGACCTCAGTTGAGTCATAATATATCTTCTGTTAGTTGTTGTTCTTTTAAAACTCTAGCTTTAGATGTGTTTTTGGAAGAAAGAATGAAGATAATCTAAGAATTTTTCAGCCATTCATTTTGTGTTGCCTGCAGTGCTGTTCCAGACACAGGTGGTTTCCCAGGCTTACCTAATAGCCTTCTCTTGCTAAGGATGGGTTTATGTGTTTGGGTTTACTTCGGTAAAGTGAGTAGTTCCCCGGTCAGTTGTAAAGTGTTAAAGTAGTGAAATTTTTAAAAGTATTACAGAAATGGTTTATAATTTGCTACTGTAGGAAACAGTTACTTTTAACAGTTATTTTGATTTGTAAAGTCCATATTATTTTTAGTAATTAACTCTGAAGAGGACTTACAGGTTGGAAGAGAGATAATTTTAGAAGCTATATTCTAGGTGTAGTATCTCTAGTAATACAGCATCAAGATTAATAGCAAGTGGCTTTAGAAGGAGAGAAGGAAAGGAAGGAGACATACATTAGTTAAAGAACAGAAGGACAAGTTATAATTTTTGTTTGTGGTGACCAATGAGAGATTTTTGTGTTTTACAGTCTGAAATATGAAACTTGTTAATACTGCTTTATCAGTGATAGTTAGAATAATAGGCCATGAAGCTTATTTTTGATATGTTCAGATTTATGAAACAGTGTTCTACTTTTGCATATATGGTGGAGGTCATCTGTTATCTCATTATCTCATATCTCATAACAGCATTTTAGACTTCTTCCCTTTGCCTTCTTCAAAGCTAGAATTTGCTTTATTAAAAAGTCCTTTTTTTTTTTTAAATGAAAAGCAAATGGATTTGAGTTCAGATTTTCTTTATCTCCTGCCCTCACATGAGGATTACAAATAAGATAAAGCAATTTAAAAAGTAAAAATGTTCATATATAGAATTATAGTCCAACTTTCCAGGGATTAGCCTCCATAATTCCTCCTAGGGTGTTCATGCCTGGCAGTGCCTTAGAGTTGAAAGTATCCTGTGACAGGGCTTTGATGTGTAACTTTCGTAACTAAATTCTCTTGAGTAAGGATGGAAGATGTGTGTTATTTGTGTTGAATTTTATGTTATAAGTAGGGTACCTTGTGACCATTTTTACTTAGGGAGTTTTGAAGCTCTCAGGCATCTCTTCAGGGTCTTTAGTGTGCACATGAATCCTCTTGGGCTCTTGTTAAAACAGGATTGTGATTCAGCAGATGGGGGTTGGGGGTGGCTGAGAGGCAATACTTCTGAAATGTCCTGCAGGGGATAACAGTATTGCTGGTCCTTGGACCACACTTTGAGTAGCAAGATATGAGATATATACATCCTTGGAGTTGTTTTTGCTTACCTTTAAAACCATGCCTCCCTGTGTCAACATCCCCTCTCCTCAAAAGAAAGTCTTATTACTAAGTCTACATTTGTGCCTTTTTAAAGTTGGCTATTAACAGCCATGTCTTTCCTTTTTTTTTTTTTAAATAGCAAAACACCGAATTGCTCATAAACCTCACTCCAAACCAAAAACTTCAGAGATTTTTGAAGCAGATTTTGCAAATGATGTAAAATCCAAGAATTTGCTTGCTGATAAGGAACTGTGGGCTCGACTTGAAGAACTAGAGAGACAAGAAGAATTGCTGGGTGAACTTGATAGGTACCTAATGACAAATCATATTTACAAGACAATTTATTTCTAAACACATTTCCTTGTTAATCTCTTTCCTCATTAAGTAAAACAATACATGCTCATTGAAGAAAATATAGAAGAGTATAATATATTAAAGTGTCAATAATCCTACCACTCTAAAATAAATATTCTTTAGAATATTTTCTTTTAGGGCTGTGCATTTGTGTCCATGCCCATGCATATATATATGTGTGTACAGAAATACTTAAAATCAGTATTCCTATTTTTTTAATTATAAGATTTCAGCCATATTTAATATAATGAAGTCCTAAGATATATCAGATAGTTGACTTAAAATAATTATGGATGTTTTATATATTACATTTTAAATGAAATATTTTTATACTGTAGTCAGGATAATGCTATATATTTGAGTGACTTGTGAAAAAGAAAAGCTTGCTCTGGATTTGTTACTGTAAAATGTTTATCCTTGCTTTCCTTTGCAAACTTTTCTGTTTATTGAGCAGACAATTTGTAATCTGGTCAGATAGTTATATATATGGAAAACTTTTCCAAACTGCTATTTGAAATATACATTAGCACTCACTTGGAATTGCCAAAATGCTCAATGAAATCTTTTACTACAGAAGTTCCTATATTATTTTGCTTAAATGATGTACCATATGCAGTAATTAATTTCTGTGAAAAATGGGA
Source organism: Martes martes (assembly GCF_963455335.1). NCBI lineage: Eukaryota > Metazoa > Chordata > Mammalia > Carnivora > Mustelidae > Martes > Martes martes. The sequence goes on from NC_137905.1 coordinate 38,090,913, forward strand.
CATGAAGCACAAAGTATATATATTTTTTCTACCATTTCACCTATAAATTCTTAGGTCTTTTGATTAACTGATACTATTTCATTTTTTTAGATCAATCTTGAATCTTGTTATTTTCTTGGTCACAATTCTCTTTCTATTTTTGTATGATGTTATTTCATTTCTATTGCATTTTTGGTTTTGTTATTTTTGTAAGGTCTTCAAAACCTTTGTAGAAATGAAGCATGAAAAATGTACATGTGTTTGTATAAGTATAATTATATTCATGTGTATACATACAAATCCTTCATTTTTTAAAATTACAGTAATACATGCTTGTAAAATATTCCAAATATAGAAGTAGAAAATAAGAATGTGTTAATGTTCTGGGCTTTAATTTCTGGTTTTTAAATAGAGAAACATATTCTCTGTGAATTTCTTACAAATCTCTTGATTGTATTATTTATATTGTATTGTGTGTGGCCATGTCCTCTTGCAAAGATTAAAAAAAATCATCTATATTCTACTAAGTGTTTGAGTAACTACTACATACAAAATAGTGTAGGGTTTTTTTGTTAATTTATTTCAAAACATTTTTATAGACTTAGAATTTTAGTTAAATATATATCTTATTCAATCTTAATTTTTACCCATTGAAATGAAATGAGAATTATAATATGGAGAATATGGAGAATTTTGATGTGTTTGTTTGATCTTGTTAATTTTCTATTTCTTTACTAGTAAGCCTGGTACTATGATTGCAAATGGAGAGGATACGACATCTTCTGAAGAAGAAAGGGAAGATCAGAATATAAATGCGCATGTGATGCATCAAGTAACAGACTCTGTTACTTTGAGCAGCTGTTATAAGGATGTTACACATTCAGACCTGTTCAGTGGTCAAATGAATGGCATTCATCCAGTGAACGGTTCAAATTCTTACCACAGTAATGAAGATGATGATGATGATGATGGTGGTGATGGTGGTGGTGGTGATAATGAAAATGACCAGGATGCTTTAGGGGTTGGAGATCATTCTATACCAACAATATATTTTTCTCATACTGTTGAACCTAAGAGGGTTTGTATACTTTTTATTAATTCTGTATATATTTTAAATATTCAGTATCATCTGTAATTCTCTTTAAAAGAACAGTGTCAGCGGTGATTAATATTGTTGATGTTGCCAAACAAGAAGACCATGTTTTGCATCTTACTCTGGCTAATTTTTCTAAAAAGAAAAAGAGGGGTGGGTGGAGTCTAAAGTCTCCATAGTTGGTTTTGGTCCATTGTTATCTGAAGCCACAATAGAATTTCAATTGTTTGGGGTCTGGAAAGGGATCAGATTTGAGCACCAACTACTATAATTTCACCTGTCCTTCATTCAGAAAGTTTTCCTTTTTTAAAAAATTTTTAAATTTTTTTATAAACATATAATGCATTATTAGCCCCAGGGGTATAGGTCTGTGAATTGCCAGGTGAGAGTTTTCTTATGAATTCTAGAGTTAATTATATTGTGGGTGTTTTGATATACTTGGGATGTTAAAGTGACTGCTTTAGTTACATTTTTAATTATGCCAGGTTGTTATTTTCTGGGTGGGCACAACATGAATAGGAGTGCCATGAGCAAAGTGGAAAAATTTAGGAGGAAGTAAAAAGTAGTTCCTTTACTGATAAAGTAAATATAAACATCTGTGACTAATCATAACTTTAGAATTTTGGCATTTTAGAGCTGGAGGTTACTATAGAGATCTTCTAATATAGGGTTTTAAAGCATTTTTTTGGTATCAAAAGACTTTTTATTCCCTTCGTACTTATTATAGAATCCCAGTATTTAAAATAGATCAAAACAGGTTGGTTCTGATTGGAGGAAGGATAGACTACCTTAAACCCATTCCCTTGCTCCACAATGCTGCTCCGAGGAGCAACTGGGAATTCATCTTTCTCATTCATCTTTCTCAAGGAAACTTAAGGCCTAGAAGTCCATAGAGCTGGCTAGTAATGAAACAGAAAGCCCTTTGTGTCTGTGCAGTGCTCTTTGTACCACAGGGTACCTCTGCAGGGATTGCCTAGAGCAGAGTTATTGGTATTGGTCTATGGTATCAGTCTTAAGTATCCATGATTATTATTTAATGAAACATGTTTAAAACATATTTGATATTTCTTAGGTCCCTTAAGTTATCCCTGCTCTAATATGAAGTGAAATAAATTATTATTATTTTTTTTTATATTTTAATACTTCAGACTAAAGGGAGCATCTTGTGAATTCTTTGGAAAAAACTGACCTAATAACCAGAAAGAGAAGTTTGTTTTATGATTCTTATTTCAGGCTTTAATCTTTTTATTTGCATGTCAATAAAATAGGAAGAAGAAGTAATATTTTTAGGAATGTTATGAGAGAAAGAGAAGTCCTTCATGTGGAAAGTGTAGTAAAATGCTGAGTAGGAATAGAAGAATAACATGATCATCTTACAGGGTTATTTTATTTTATTTTTTTAGTCTAGTTTGTAAAAACTAGAGGTATTTTAAAAATTCTGAATAGTTAAGTATTATTTAATACTGCTTTTATGACTTAAATTTTATATTCTTACCAAATATTTCTTTGGTTAATTGTGTTCTTTGTTTTGAAATGCATGATTTAAGCCAAAATTTTATGTCAAAGTAATGGGGTGATATGAAAGCTTATAATAAATCAATCATTTAGTTTAAATGTAATTTGCTTTCGACACAATAATAAAGTCACTGAAGATTAGAATTGGTCATTAAAGAAGACATAATTTAATGTAGTAAAAGTATGTTAAGGGTAAGGACTTTTTAATCCTAATGCACATTTCAGTGTCAAAAAATTTAAACTGTTTCTCTTCTTAGAGGGTTTATTTGCTTAAGTTTTGACTTTGATTTACTTTCTCAAAAGGGTTGTTATTTTATGTTGTGAATTTTTTAGGTCCGAATAAATACTGGAAAAAATACCACTTTAAAATTCAGTGAAAAGAAAGAAGAAGCCAAACGTAAACGAAAGAACAGCTCTGGCAGTGCTCATTCTGCCCAAGAGCTGCCTACTATCAGGACTCCTGCTGACATTTATAGGTGAGTGGTATTCGCAGGCAGTAGAACAATCTGCTGTTGCCGTCCCCCTCATTGTAACTGAACATGTATAGGAAAAAGGTTGTCGGTAACACAGAAGGCCATCACTGAAAAGCGAGGTATTTGGATAGAGTTGGCTTAGTATTTCAGAGGCTGTCACAGGAGCTGCTGAGCTACCGAAAGCACTTGGAAAATTGCATGATCTTTCCCTTTTCCCCCTCTTTGCCAGTGCTTTTAAAACGTTCCCAGTCGATCCAGTCAAAAATCTTGTGTGTTAACTTTAGTTACAACTTTGTGTTTCTAGTGGGTTGCAGCAGCACTTTCCTGCCACAGCTGTGAAGGTGCTTGGCTGGTGGTTTATCTTTTCACAAAGTGGGAGTTAAGTTTTGCTCTTCCAGTTGTTTGTTGTGTTGTTGAAAAAGTTACCATTTGAAAATACCTACTGTTTTCATGACCTGCGTTTGTAAAATAGTTAAAATTGCTTAATTGTCTTCTAAGTAGTCCTGAAGTATATGTGGAAATGTGGCAAATCAGGTGTCATCGAGAACATGCTTATAAACAAAGTGCTCTGTTTTATTAGGCCAAAAAAATCATGTTTTTAAGAATATGAAACACATTATTTGAAGCTAAAAATTATTTTGATTGTGCAAATTTCACATGTAACCTTGTAGATTAATTTCTAGAAAAGATTTTTTTAATATCATTATAAATTTATCCTCTGCTTATGAGTTACCTGAAGTGGATGTATCTTTTTTGGATATTGTAGGGTCTTCGTTGATGTTGTGAACGGGGAATATGTCCCTCGTAAGTCCATCCTGAAGTCTCGCAGCAGAGAGAACAGTGTTTGCAGTGATACCAGTGAAAGCAGTGCTGCTGACTTCGATGACAGACGGGGAGTTCTGAGGAGTATTAGCTGTGAAGAGGCCACTTGTAGTGACACTAGTGAGAGTATTTTGGAAGAGGAACAAGAAGAAAACCATCACAAGAAACTTTTGCCCTTATTAGGAACACCTGAGGTGTGTGTGTGTCTCTGACTCTTTGATTTCAGATGGTATCTTTCATGAGTTTTTGTAAGACTTAAAAGGTGGTGGTAGCTCCATTTCAGAAGGGCCTATCATTCATTTTCCCCGATTTCAAGTAGATCATTTTTGGAATTGAAAAGATACGTCAATGCTTTTTAAAAAATTTTTGAAAATTATAGGTCCTGTGTCTCAGGTATGGTTTATAAATTATTAATCTTACAATCTTTAAATTATTTTGTCTTATATAGTTATTTATTGAAGTTAATCAACTGGTTAATGGCATTGTTTATCTTACAGCTTCTTTAGTTTATACATATATTTAATCTCAAAAGTCATGGAACCTAATTCATTCTAGGCTTGTTCTTTTTCAATAATTAATAATTTGTAAAAAACTAATTGTCACTAGCAAACATAAAGGCAGGTCTAAAAATGTAACATAATTCAAGAAAATTTTTGTAGGGAAAAGTATTACTAATCTTAAAGTTTTATTTTTGTGAAGTAGGAATTTTAAAGTATCTCAGTTTGCATAATTGTTAAATTTTTGGCCAGATCATTTAGCAGCTTATTTTAAATAAATTGCCACTACACCAAACCATAGTCATTTTATAATGGCTTAAGTAGATGACTATACTTCCTTTATATGCTTTAGTTGAGTTAATGAAAAAATATGTGTGGCAGATAATTATCTAAAGTCCTGTGTTTTGGCCTGTGCCAGTGACATATTTATTCTTGGGGGTTGTGGAATCGTTTCACAATTTAATGAAAGCTGTAGATCCCTCAGAAAAATGAGTGCACACATATATATTCTTATCTGCCATGTTGCATACACTTTCGTGTGTGAGGAGGAGGGGTATTAGAAGATCCCAAAGTAAGAATTCCTGTCTTTGAAATAGTCATATGTTATGATTTCCATTTTTCCCAGGCATGATTTCTAATTTTTTGTTTGTTTTTTGTGGGTATTTCAAGTTTTCAATTTATAAGGTTCCCACTCACACCTGTATAAAAGTGATAAACCCATTTAGGTATATATCAGATACATCTAAAAATATGTATGTTTATATGTATGTTTATATGTTTATATATATCTAAAACTGTTGCTTGTATTAAATAGTACAGCAACTAAATAGTAACTAAATGGTGATAATTGTATTAAATGTCAGTGGAGATGGAGATCATTAAGTTTATATGATCAGAATATTCTCCTCCCCTCCCCCAGTACAATGATCTCAGTTGCCCTGGAAAATATCTCATTTAATAGTCTTCCAAATTGTTAGAGAAACAGGTAATGGGTATAGACTTTCACTATTTAAAAATTTTTGAAAATTAGGTTTTTATAAGGACTTAATGTATCATGGTATGCTAGAGCTCAAGACTGGAACTTTAGTTTTATTTCATTCTTATTAGCTTTGCATTTTGTATTGAACTGTTATCATCAGCATTCTAGATGCTGTACATTTTTTTAACATCAAAACAAGTAGTTCATGCATATGGTAAGTACTTTAAAAGATACCCTTTTCAGTATCTTTAAATGCTGAAATAATGTCTTTTTTTCTCAAAAGGCTCAATGCTTATCAAGATAAAATAGGAGTCTTGAGAAAGTAGATTTTGAGTTTCTTTTAAGAGTTTGGATTCCACCCAAGTTCTTAAAATATTACAGGAAGGAAAGGGCATTCTTGTTTTGTTTCTTTGATAGGGCAAGATGGAGGGGTGTGGCTTTCTAAACTACTCAGGTGATACATTGTCTTAACTAAATTTGTACTCTTGTTAGACAAAGGGAAGCAAAATATACATGAAAGTTTACTTGTCAGATTTTACTTTGTGTATAATGAGTTTTAAAAGATGAAAGGGGGGATCCAAATACCAGAAACTTTAAGAATAAAATCCATACCAACTCCTTGGTTTTTATAGGCTTTATTTATTCATTCATTCATTTATTTATATTTATATATTTTAAAAATTTTATTAGAGAAAGTGAGCATGCAGGAGAGCACAAGATGGGAGGGAGGGGCAGAGGGACAGGGAGAAGGAGACTCCCCCATTGAACAGGGAGCCTGATCCTGGGATCATGTCCTGAGCTGAAGGCAGACACTTAACCGACTGAGCCACCCAGGTGCTCCTTTATATAAAAAGATGTTTATGTAAAAAAAAATATAAAGATATATCTTTGGTTATATTTCTAGCATTTTGTACACACTACTTTTTTTCAGTTGAACACACAGTTGGCCAGATTAAGTCCAGCAGACATCCAGTTGAAATTAAAGGATTAATTTTTTTTTGTGGAACATCTGATTTTCATTATTGTATTAATTATGGTAAATTTTGAGACTGATGCTTGTCTCCACTAGTATTAGCACTTGATTTTTCAGTTTATGCTGATCTCTTAAATAAAATTGAGGTAGGACTCAATAAAATTCTCAAGTAATTGCATAAATGAACACCACCTAAGAAATGTCACTGCTGCTGAAATTAAGCTATTGGCTAGCGGCAGCATGGCTTCCATAGGATAGCTCATTTGTCAGCTCATGTATGATACCCTAGTAGCATTTTTTAGTTTAATACGTTATTTTTCACAGCATGGTCTGGACATAATAATGGAATGTGTGAAAGTTGATGTTTTATGTATCCATTTTTGTTTAATCCCAGATAAAACATTTATTTTACATTTTGCTTTCTTAAATATATGCTATAAAAATGTACTTATAGTTGGTGGTGTAATTAAGATACATTTTAATAGTACTTGATTTCTCTGAACAATTTGTATTTTGTGTATTTATCCAAAAACCTTAAGAATTTACTTTCGACAAAAAAGAAGTGTCTAATTGGCAAATACAGGATAATGATTTTATGGGCATCTTACTTATGTTTTGTTACCACAATCTGATTTTTGTCTTCTAGGCTTTTTCTGGAACTGTAATAGAAAAAGAGTTTCTGTCGCCCTCCTTAACACCACACCCAACCATGGTTCATCCTGTGCTACCTACCATTCCAGAACGAAAAGAAGTTCTGTCAGAAGTATCAGAAGAAACTACAAAGAGGGTTTCAAAGTTCAAAGCTGCCAGATTGCAGCAGAAAAACTAGGGCCTGCCTAGGCAATGGTAGTTTACATCCTGGAACCTAGTTTTGCATTTCTTTAGAATCTCTATCACAAAATATGTTACATGTAGTTTGAAATAAGGCATCCAGAATTCATTTGGCAGCAAGATCTCTTACTGTTATCAGTGGTATTAAAAATCAAAGTAAATGTTTGAATACTTTAATATTCAGCTTGTTTTGTTAATTCTCTGAATACTGTCAATACTGTTGTCTAAGTTTTCTTAGGATGCGCTGGCAGTATTTAGAATTATTTTTCAAAGAATACTGTTCATATGCATTGTTTTTGTGTTTTGAACTAAACACAGGCAGTTTTGTACCAGCTGTGAAGTTGTGTGTACCATATGGACCATTTTAAGGAAACTTCTAAAATTTCAGATAGATTCAACAATTATATTACTTGCTTTAGCATTTTAAGGCACTTTAAAAAAAATCTACTTCTGTAGGTTTTGCAGCTAGGTGGCTATTTAAAAAAATTCTCCCCTTTGTTGGTCATTCTATCATCTCTGAGGCAGAAAGCTACATGTACCCTATGGGAAAGTTTCTTTGATTGGAAGAATGGTATTTTGTAAAACATTTTTTTTTCTAGTAAAAATTTTATGAAACTTGGTCTCTAAAATGTGAACTTTATGATTCAGAATTGAATACAGAAATGTCTTTGATTCATATATATGCTACCTGTACCACACAGTGGTTCCTTGAATTCATGTAATTCCATAGGCAATTCTTCTCCCTTGGTGTGTTCACTTTTAACCGGAATTATATTTTGGGAGAGAAGGAAGGTTGTGTAGATGCTAAAAAAAATTACCAGATTTTTTAAATAAGAAATTTTATGTTTTAGTTTTCCAACATTTTCATTCTCTAAGGCTACTTTCCTACTAGTAAATAATTGAAATAACATATTGACTGTTAGCAGAAATCCTTAAAATAAAGAGAAATTTATTCTAACATTGAAAATTACACTGCAAGTGTTAATCATTAGCTTGATGCATGCTGAAATGTAGCTTTTAAAAAGCATTCTGCATTAGTACTAAAATAAGCCATCAATGCCAGTCCACCCTCTATTCATGGCTAAATATTTAAAGGTTATTTATAGCTTCTTTAATGAATTCTTGCTTAAACAAAGTGAAATTATGTCCTAGAAAAGTAGAAGCTATTTGTAACTAGAACAGCACAACTGTAAAAGTTTTATGAATATGTATTTTAGTAATACGGGGGTGAGCCTGAATCTCCACAAGTTAATGGATAATTCAGAACAGAGGACTGATTTTGAAAGATAGCCTAAAAATGTAGAAGATTTGTTCTTTAGTAAAGTTTAATCAACTGTGCATATATTTTTAGTTAAAACTCTTTTCTCTCAGCCCATCCCCCACAAAAATTAAACCAAACCGAGAGTACCATCATACACACACAAAAGAGTTCTGACTCCCAATTACTATTCAAGAGAGCTCTGCTGGATATTCTCCCAGAAACAAACTTTATTGTGGGACTATTGTGATATTCTTTACAAGCATGTAATTTCAAGAGTACTGTCATTAAATAATTTTTCATAATTTGAGCCTGTTGTTGTTTATGTAGTTTATGTTACTTCTTGCAGATAAGACGTTCCCTCATAGAATAAGACAGTAGTAGAAGCAAAGAAAAAGTGTTTGGTAACATTTTCCTATGTTCTGCTGAAGACCAGATGAAGTGGTATGGCCCCATTCCATAATCACAACTGAAATTTTGTTGTAATTTTACATTATAGGTTTATTTTTCATATCAAATTCATGTTTCAGTGGGATAAATAAAATGAAGCTGGTCATAAGTGTTCTCTTTCAAACCATTGTAAAACAGAAGAGCAGAAGTTTTTTGTACTAATTTTAGACTTATTTTAGACTTACAGAAAAATTGCAAAAATAGTAGTTTCCGTATACCTCTTCATTCAGCTTCCCCTGATATTATAGCATCTTGTATAACCATAATGCAATGATTAAAACTGGAAAATTTATGTTGGTGCAGTACTATTAAATGATCTACAGATCTTATTTGAATTTCACCACCTTTTTCACTAAGTGTTTTTCTGTTCTAGGATCTATTTTGCATTTATTATAACTCTGTAGTCTCCTCCATTTGTTTTCTTTTATGACTTTGACATATTGAAGAGTACTGGTCAGATATTTTGTAAGATGCTCCTCAATTTGAGCTTGTTTGACGTACTCATATTTTAGAATGAGGTTTTCCCTTTTTGGCAAGAATACCATAGAAATGCATCATATCAAGAGGTTCATATCAGAGATGCATTCTAGTGTGTCATTTCAAGAGGTCCAAAGTTTCAGTATTAACCTTGGTGATTTGGTTAAAGTGGTGTCTGCTAGGGGCGCCTGAGTGGCTCAGTGGGTTAAGCCTCTGCCTTCGGCTCGGGTCGTGGTCCCAGGGTCCTGGGATCGAGCCCCATATCGGGCTGTCTGCTCAGCAGGGAGCCTGCTTTCCCCTCTCTCTTTGCCTGCCTCTCTGCCTACTTGTGATCTCTGTTTGTCAAATAAGTAAATGGAATCCGTGTGGGGTGGGGGGGAGGAAGGTGATGTCTGCTAGGTTTCTCCACTATGAAGTTACTATCTTTTCCTTTGTAGTTAATAAATACTTTTGAGGAGCTACTTTGAGATTATGCTTTTTTTCCTCCTTAAATTTAAGCCCACTAATTTTTGCATTCATTGGCAGATATTGCTTGCAACAGTTATTACTGTTATTAGGCAAATTATTATTTGCCTAACGGTTATTTTCTTGCTTTGGCTCTTTCTACCTTCCTACCTACCTCTCTGCTCTGTCTCTTCCTCCCCTCCTCTCCTTCTTTCCCTCCCTCCCTCCCTTCCTCCTTTCCTCCCTTTCTCCTTTTATTCCCCTAATGTAATCTAATGTGGTAGAGGGGCTCCTGTGAAGCTCTTTCAATGCTCCTATCAAGAATTAATTAGCTTTATTAGCATCAAGATGTCTGGGTACTTTATTTTTTTTTTTTTTTACATTTATCTCTTAGAATTCTTTTGTAATGAAAAGCTGTGCCATTCCCCTTCCTGCTGTTTATAAATTTATTATTTCTATCAGTATGAACTTGGATATTTATTTTATTTTGTGGGTTAAGATGCAGTTACCATTGTTTTGTTTGCTCAAATTGTTCTGTATTTGACCATTAGGAACTTCTTTGAGTTGGTTCCTGATCTCTATATTTTTGTTTGAATATTTTGACTCCACAAAATGTTACAGGCTTATCTTAATTTTTCCTGCTCCAGCCTTCAAATCATCAGCCACTTCTCCAGGGAGCCATTATTCCTTTTATTGGAGAAAGGTATTTAAATACCAACATTTCTCATGTGGGTGTGTGTATTGCCATTGTAGTGCCAATTGCTAGAAGCCCTTCCTTAGTAGATAGAGCTAGAAATTTATGTATACTAGCCAGTGCGTGTGTTTACATTTACACATTTGTCTCTTTACATAAAAAAATACAAATTTATACTGATATTTCTGATTTTAACCTAACACCACAGGATTTGTTCCAATTTTTCCTAGTTTGTGACTTATTTCTGCAACAGTGAGAAACCTGGCTCTTATTATCTATGATGTATTTGCCTACTTTTTAAAAAATCTGCTATACACATAAAAGTAGTTTCAGAGTATTAATGCTTACTGCCAGGAGAAGCACATTTATGAACTATAGTGCACTGTTTATATTCTTTTTTCTTTAGCTAAGTATGAGTCAGGAAACTTTGCCAAAGTTGCTTAGGTTAGTTTTTTTTTTTTTTTCTTTCCCATCCCCTTCACTGTGATTGTGTCATTTGTAATACAGTTAGGTTCATTTGTTACTATTTGTGTTCCATTTGGGGTTTCCACATCGTTGTTGGTGTTAACAGTTTAATTTGGTGGTATGTGAAGGGTATATGAACACCAGTGTGCTTCTAACAGTTACAGCTCTGCAAAAAGGTGAACTCAGAGAAGTGGCACACCCCCTTCTTCACTGGTACCTCATTTCCATTCCCATCTTTCTATCACGTCCCCACCTGCCTGCTGTGTATAACCAATCTCTATTTTCTCATCTCATTTTTTTCCTTAAATTTCTTTAACACAAACACATCCATGTGTATTTCTTACTCCTTTCTGGCATGAGCATGAGAGGTGTAACTTCTCCATTGCACTTTGACTTTTTTTCTTTTTCTATTTTAATAGTATGCCCTGGTAATCACTGTATGTCAGTTTATAGAGATCTTCCTCCTTTTTTTTTTAATTAAAAAAATTTTTTTTTAAATTTTTTTAACAAAGATCTTGTATTCCCTTGTGTAGATGTAACATGGCTTATTCGGCACTTTCCTATGTATGAGCACTGTTTCTGGTATTTTGCAGTCACAAGTAATGATGCAGTGAGTAACTTCAGTGTATGTGTATCTTCCAAGGGAAGATTCCTAGAAGTAGGACTGATGGACTATTGGCACAATTACTCTGTGATTTCTTTTAAACATAGTATAAGGTCTGTTTTGAATGTTATTGTTCTCTTATTAAGGACATAATTTTAATACATGTTTGCATATCTACATTTCATTGATGATTCTTTGATAATAACTTTGGGACACCATAGTGTCCTAAAGTCATTTCAGAATCATTAAGGAATATTAAATATATATAGTGATCATGTTAATTTTGCTATATTTTTATTTATTTTACTTATTTGGGAAAATTAGCCTTGCATGTGATTTATGAGAGGTTTCCATTCATTGGAATATTTCCAAATTTCAGAAGTACAGATCTCTCATTGTATTTGATTTGTTTTTCTCTTCTGAGGAACAACTTTTCAAGGATACTAATCTTTGTGTGTTCTTTTGGTGAGTAGCATATAAGCTTTCAATTGAACGCATGTTAAATGAAATCTTCAACTGCAGTTGAAGATAATGGTTTATATGCATAATCCACTGGTCAGTATTGTCAAGTTTTTACATTTTACAATGCTTTCTCAGTTGTTTAAATTTCACTTTATAGGAACATCATTGGGATATTAAGAAGTTGTTGTAGTTACCTTAACTGATGAATCGTAAAGAATTAAATAATATTTTGAGCACTTTCTATGTGTCAAGCATTTTCCATATACTTTATATGGACTATATTTCATGTAATGCTCCCAGCAGCCCCCTGAGGTAGGTACTGGTTTTTTTTGTTTGTTTGTTTGTTTGTTTGTTTAATCACCTCTGTTTTAGAGATGAGGAGAGTAACTCAGAGACAAGGCAACGTTTGTAGTCAAGCTGCTGTTAAAGTGCTGGAATGGGGGTTTAAAGCCAGGCAGTTTTGCTCCACAATCAGCACTCTTAACACCCTTCTCTGACATGTAAATTGTTTGCTCTTTAAACAAGAGCTCCTACCTCATAGGGAAATAATGTGATTTGTAGAATATCTGAATATTCTTACGTATCGTGAGGTCAGCTTTTTAAAAACCCGAATTGAAACTTGCTCTGTTTCTTAAACTTCACACCTTAAGAGAGTTCATTTTGATTTGCTGGAATGGAGGTGGTTCCAGGTATGGCATTTGGCCATATGCATAAAAAGAAAGCAATGTGTAGATCAAGAATAGGAAAGGTGTGAAGAGAAGTAATCAGTGTAACAGTATTTCATTGAGAAACTACTCATTTTTAAAATACAAATGTAGGTATTATGTGCATGGAAGTACATCTTTAGTATATAATCCAGTGACTTCATAGTGACACTCCTTGTCCTTAATGATAATTTTTTTGCCTTAAAGTATTTCTGATAACATTAATATAGCTAGTTAAATATTTTTCTAGTATAATCATTTCCATTTTGTATGTGTGTGATATTTTTGTGTTTTGTCTTTTTGTGTATACGTACATGCACATAATAGTAGTGTTATACCGATACTGCAAACAATTTTTAGCCTACTCTGACAATGTTTTATAACTGTAAGGTTTAGTTTAGGATTATTGTAATTACTCTTATTGGGACTTACTCCACTATTTTGGGCATTCGGTTTACTCTGATTATTTATCACCTCCCCACAACACCCTTTACTACTATTCAGATGAAGTGCTTTTGTTTTCCTGCTCTCTCTACTGATTTGGAAATTACATACTTGCTATATTTTAATTTTTTGACACTTTCCTATAAAAATGTGCACTTTTATTACAGCTCTGCTCTTCCCAGACAGTATGATCACTTTAGCGTTTGTAGTACTTTGGTTCCATTTTTTTCCTAACAGCTTTATTGAGGTATGATTTATATACCGTAACATCCATTTTTTAAGTATGCAGTTTGGTGGTTTTAAATTTCAAGTTGTGCTACTACTGCTACCACCCAGTTTTAGAACACTTCCACCATGCTAAAAAGATCCCTTGGACCTATTTACAGTCAGTCCCTATTTAGATGTCCAGTTTCAGGCAACCACTATTTTGCTTTCTCTGTGTAGATTTCCATTTTCTGGAAAGTTAATGTAAATAGAATCCCACACTATTTAGTCTTTAGCATCTGTCTTTCAATTGGCGTCAGGTTTTTGAGGTTCATCCATGTTGTATTAATGTATCAGTAGTTCCTTATCGCTGCGTAGTATTCCATTATATGGATGTACCACATTTTGCTGATTCATTCACTAGTGGGTGAACACATGAATTGTTTTCTGGGTATTGTGAATAATGTTACTGTCAACATTCACATTGCAAATTTTTGTGTAGACGTATGTCCTTTATTTCTCTTGGGTGGGTACCTAGGAGTGGTATTTCTATATTGAATGATGAATTTAGATTTAGTTTTTTAAGAGACTGCAGTTTTCCAAAGTGGCTACATAATTTTACCATCGATGTGTGTTTCCAGTTTCTGCATATCCTTGGTAACACTGCATTGTCTTTTTCACACTAGCCATTCTAGTGGCTATAAAGCATTATCTCGTTTTAAATTTGCATTTCTGTAGTAACTAATGATGTTGAAAACTTTCGTGTACTGTTAGCCATTGTGTATATCTTTGAAATGTCTATTCAAATTTGTTGCTCACTTTTTTTTTTTTAAAAAGATTTTACTTATTTATTTGAGAGAGAGAGAGAGAATGAGAGTGACAGAGAGAGAGCATGAGAAGGGGAAGGGTCAGAGGGAGAAGCAGACTCCCTGCCAAGCAGGGATCCTGATATGGGACTCGATCCCAGGACTCCAGGATCATGACCTGAGCCGAAGGCAGTCACTTAACCAACTGAGCCACCCAGGTGCCCCTGTTGCTCACTTTTAAATTGGGTTCTTATTATTGAGTTGTAAGAGTTCTTTATGTATTCTAAATACAAGTCTTCTATCAGATATTATTTGCAAATATTTCTCAAGTCTGTCGCTTATCTTTTTTTTTTTAAATGGTGTTTTTGAAGCACAGAAGTCTTTGGTTTTGACGAAGTCTAGCTGATAATTTTTTTCATTTATGGATTTTTTTCTTTTTCTCCCCCTCTTTTCCTTTTTCTTTCTTTCCTCCGTTTTTCCGTCCATTTCTTTCTTTTCTTCTCTTCTCTTTTCTTTTCTTTTTTGGTGTCTTATCTAAGAACTCTACCTAACCCAGAGTCACAATGATTTTTCTCCTGTCTTTTCTTCTAATACAGGTTTAGCTCTTAAAGAAAGGGCTATGATCATTTTGAGTTAATTTTTGTCTTTGTTGTGAGACAAGGGTTTAAATTGAATTGGCTACCCATCCAGTTATCCTGGAACCACTTGTTGAAAAGATTTTCCTTTTTACAAAGAATTATTTTTGGCTTCTTTTTTGAAAATCAGTTGATTGTAAATGTGAAGCTGTTTCTTTGTGTACTCCCAATTATGTTTCATCTATTTGCCTATCCTTATGTCAGTACCAAATGGTCCTTATTTACTGTGGCTTTCTTATAATTTTTCACTGAGGGAACTGTTAAGTTCTCCAATATTATTGTTCTTTTTCAAAATGTTTTTGGCTATTCTGAGTCATTTGCGTTTTGGTGTAAATTTTGGGATCATCTGACCCACTACTGTAGAAAATCCTGCTGAGATGTTTACTGGGATTATATTAAATCTATAGATGAATTTGGGGAGAATTACCATGTTGTTATTGAGTCTTTTTAATCCAAGAACATGGACTCTTTTCTTGATTTATTTGGATCCTCATTAATTCTCTCAGGAATGTTAAGTAGTTTTCAGTGTACAACTTTTATTCTCTTATTAAATTTATTCCTAAGTATTTCATTATTTATGATGGTATTAATGTGTGGAATTGTTTCCTTAATGGCATTTTTAAATTGTTCATTTCTGGTGTATAGAAATGCAGTTGACTTTTGTATATTGTTTTTATATCCTGCAACTTTCCTGAACTCAGTTATTAGTTTTTGTCACAAGGGTGTATGTGTGTCTGTGTGTGTGTTTGTTTGTGTATGTGTGTATTCCTTAGGATTTGCTATGTAAAAAATCATGTTATTTGTGAATAGGGAGAACTTTACTTCTTTTTTTCCCATCAGACTTCCTTTCCTTTTTCTTAACTGATTGCACTGGTTAGAACCTCTAGTACAATATTGAATAGAAGTGGTAAGAATGGACATCTCTTCCTTATTTCTGATATTAAGGAGAAAGTGTTCAATCTTTTACCACTAAGTATGATGTTTGCTATAGGTTTGTCATAGATAACTTATTAGGTTGAGGATATTTCCTTTTTTTCCTGGTCTGTTGGGGTTTTCTATCATGAGTGGGGCTGGATTTTTTCATTTTTTCCCCCTGTATCTGTTGAGATAATTGTGATTTTTCTCCTTATTAATAACACATTATATCAATTGGTTTTATGATGTTAAGCCAACCCTGCATTCCTGGGATGAATCCCACTTTGTATAATCCTTTTTAGATATTATTTTTTTTAAAGATTTTATTTATTTATTTGACAGAGAACACAAGTAGGCAGAGAGGCAGGCAGAGAGAGAGGGGGAAGCAGGCTCCCCGCTGAGCAGAGAGCCCAATGCGGGGCTCGATCCCAGACCCCTGAGATCACGACCTGAGCTGAAGGCAGAGGCTTAACCACTGAGCCACCCAGGCACCTCTAGACGTTATTGTATAATCCTTTTTTTGTATATTATATAATTCTGTGTTGTGTATAGTTCTTTTTATGTGTTTTTGAATTTGGTTTGCTGATAATGTTGTAAGGGGTATTCATGAGAAATATTGGTCTGTAGTGCTCTATTCTTGGGATGTTTTTATCTGCCTTTTGTGTCAGGATAACATAGTCTCAGAACAAGATGAAGAGTTTTTCTTACTCTTCTGAGTGCGTTTATGAGGGATTTTTTTTTTTTTTTTTTTCTGTAAATGTTTGATAGACTTTGCCAGTGAAAGCATCTGGGCATGAGCTTTACTTTTTGGGAATATTTGTAGTTACTATTCAGTTTCTTAACTTGTTATAAGTCTATTTGAATTTTATATTTCTTCTTAAGTCCACTATGATAATTTTGGCTTTCTAAGAATTTGTCCATTTCATGTAAGTTGTCTGATTTGTTGGCCTAGAGTAGTTCATAGTAGTTCCTTATAATCCATTTATTTTCTGTAGGATTAGTAATCATGTCCCTTTTTTCATTTCTGATTTTGCTGATTTTTGTCTTCTTTCTTATTTTTTGGTCAGTCTGGTCAAAGCTCTGTCAATTTTGTCGATCTCTTCAAATAAACATTTTTGTATTTCATTGAATTTTTTTCCCTCTTGTTTTCTGTTTTATTGATTTCCACTTCAGTCTTTATTATTTCTGTCTTTCTCCTTGCTTTGGGCTTAGTTTGGTCTTCCTTTTAATTTTTTTTAATGCGCTAATTTAAGGTATTCATTTGAGATTATTCCTTTCTCATATAGGCACTTTTTAAAGATATAAATTAACCTCTAAGCACTGCTTTAACCACATCCAGTAAATTTTGATCTGTTGTGTTTTCATTTTCCTTTAGTTCAAAACATTCTGTTATCTCTCGAGATGTCTTGTTTGATCCATGGATTATGTAAATATGTATTGTTTAATTTCCAAATATTTGAGGATTTCCCAAGTTTCTTTCTGTTATTGATTTCTACTTTAATTCTTTTGTGTCTGGAGAACGTACTTATTATGTCCTTAGTCTTTTAAAATTCATGAAGTTTTTTTTTTTTTTTTTTATAGGTAATGGATATTCTCTCCTGTGTGTTTGGAAAGAATCTGTATTCTTATGCTCTTAGAGTATTCTGTACATGGCATGTTCTTCAATTTCACTGTCTTCTGTATTCTTGCTGCTCTTCTGTCTCCTTGTTCTGTCCATTATTGAGAGTGGGTTATTGAGGTTTTAAACCACTACTGTTGACTTGTCATAGCTTTTCATTTTTGGTAATTTTAACTCCATTTATTTTTTGACTCTATTATTAGGTGCATGTATGTTTGTCATTGTTATGGCTTCTTGATGAATTAATACTATTGTTATTACAAAATGTCCCTTTTTTTCCTTAGTAATATTTTTATCTTAAAGTCTATGTATGTTATCTCTGATCATGACCACTTTGGCTCTATTATGATTACATTTACATAGTGCTTTTAGTTCCAGCCCATTTGTGTCTTTGAATTTAGTATTTGTGTTGTGTAGATAGCATATAGTTGAATCCTGTTCTTAAAAAATCTATTCTAATAGTCTCCCTTTTGATTACATGAATTAATAATTATAGATCATTTACATCTGCCATTTTGCTACTTGTTTTTTGTATGTCTTATGTCTTTTTTTTTTCCCCGTTTGTCCTTGATTGTCTTCTTGGTGTTAAATAAATACTTCTTTTAGTATAACATTTTATATTTCTTTGATTGTTTTCTAAACTATTTCTTAGTATTTATTGCTCCCCCCCACCAAGTGTATAGGCCATTCTTTCCTTTTTAGATCTGGACATTTCAAATAGTGTATTTTAACAACTCTGGATTCTGATCTCCTTTTGCCTGGACTAATTGTATGGTATTTGTTTCTTCCACAATTTGTGGCCCCTGATGTCTCTTCAGTTTTTTTTTTTTCTTTAATTCTTATTTTTATTTTTAAGTCCAGCTTCTTTTGGCATATCTTAGTGGCCAGCCAGTGATTGGTCAGAGGTTATAAAACATCTTGAGTCAGTAAGGCTCGCATCATTGGTCAGTGCACCTGTATGTGGTTTGGAGCATGCATTCAAAACTCATGCAGTTTGTAAGACTTCCCTAGTTTTTATTTTTACTTCATTCTGACTTTCCTGTGTCTCCTCTGTGTGTGTCTGTGCATGTGTGTGTGCATGATATGTGCCAGGCCTCAGAGGTTGTATAAACAGAGCCTTCTCAGATCCCTCATGAGCATGTGCATACCTACCCTAACATGCCACAGTCTTTGAAAATGTGAGCTTATCAAGACCTGCGGATGTCTCACTTCCTAGATCTTCCTGTGAAATTTCCAGCCAGTCTGCTGGTCTCTTGGTCAGACCAACTAGTGTTGTAACCTCAGGTCAGCTGTGATGTGAGCCTTTCCCATTTGTTTTGACAAAGCTTCTGGGCATTGGGATTTCCCACGTTGTTCGAGATCTAGTCAGTCCCAGCCCAAGTAAATGCTTCTGGTTTTCACATACTGTCCTGCTGTACTAGAACCAGTGCTTGGAAGGAGCTGGGTGAAGGAAGGTGGCTAACATTGTCACAGACTAGGTCATTCTTAACCCAAGGCTCACTTTCTTGTTTTTTGCCTTTGGTCAATTTCCAGAGTTCTGAAATAGTTGTTTTTGACAGTTTTGTCCAATTTTACCTTTGCTCTTTGGGGGAAGTATTAACAAAGGCCCTCACTTTGCCCTTTCTATCAGTTATCTGTTTAAAAAAAATTTTTTTAAGATTTATTTATTTATTTGAGAGAGAGAGCACACATGCACCAATGGGGATGGGTAGGGGCAGAGAGAGGGAGAAGCAGACTCCCTGCCCAGAAGGGAGTCCACATAGGACTTGATCCCAGGGACCCGAGCTAAAGGCAGATGCTTAACTGACTGAGCCACCCAGATGTGCCCCCCCCCACAAAATTTTTGATATATGAAAGTCTTTAATGTCTGTTCTTGAATTTATCATTTCTCATCTTTTCATTGCTTTCTGTACATTCAGGTTTCCATCTGATTTTATTTTCCTCCAGCCTACAGAACCTCCCTCAATAGTTCTTCTAGTGTGACAGATCAGCTGACTGTTCTGTCAGTTTTTATCTGACAGTGTTATTTGGTCTTCATTTTTGAAAGATAGTTTTGCTGGGTAGAGAATCCTATTTGATAGGTTATTTTCCTTTAGCACTTTGAAGATACTTTTCTGTAGTTTTGCATTTTGTGGTGTTCTCTGTCTTTGTTGCTCTGCATATGATGTTTATCTTTTTTTCTATGGCAGTTTTATTACGATGTGCATAGGAATGCTTTCCTTTGTGCTTAGTCTTGTTGGGGTTTGTTGAGCTTCTTGAATCTGTGGTTTTAGAATTTTTCTCAAAACTGGAAATATGTTGGCCATTGTTTCTTTAAATCTTGTTTGCCCACCACCATTTTGGAATACCAACCACATCTATGTTACACAGCATTTATTGTCCCTATAGGGTCACTGAGCTTTGTTCATTTTTTTCAGCCCTTCTTCTCTCTGTTTCATTCTGGGTAGGTTTTACTGATAAGTTTTTAAGTTCACTGATTTTTTTTTTTCCTGCAGTATCGCTTACTTGCTTCTGATTACATCTAAATTTTTTGTTTCAGATATTGTATATTTCTTTACCTCCAGAATTTCCATTTGGTGGTTCTTTTTTTTTAATCTAAAAATCTTTTGGGCCCTCCCCCTTGGTGGCTCAGTTGGTTAAGTATCTGCCTTCAGCTCAGGTCATGATCTCAGGGTCTGGGATCAGGCCCCACATCAGGCTCCCTGTTCAGTGGGAAGGCTGTTTCTCCCTCTCCTCACTGCTTGTGCTCTGTCTCCTTGTCTCTCTCTCTCTCTCAAATAAGTAAAATCTTTGAAAAAAATAGATAAATCATTCATTTCCCTCTTTATTATGTTAATGATTTTCTTTAAATTGAGCATAGTTTAATAGCTGTGTTCTTTTCTGCTAATTCTGTCATTTCCAGCATTTCTACATCATGTGCTATTCTTATGTTAAGTAATTTTTTATTTGATGCCAGAATTTTTTTTTTTTTAATTTTGGAATCTAGATTTGCAGAAAAGTTTCAAAGATAACTCAGAGGGCTGTCATACATTCCTTGCCCAATTTCAGTTTCCCTTTAATGGTACCATGTTCCCTTACTAAGGTACAGTTGTCAAAACTAAGACGTTAGCACAGCACAGTATTAACTAAACTCAGACTGTGTTTGTATTTTACCACTCCTTCCACTACCACTTTTCTTTCCAGAATCCATGCCGGGATACCTTGTTGTGCTTAGTTGTCATCATGTCTTCTGTGTCATCCTATTTGTGACAATTTCTCAGTCCCTTGTTTTTCATGACCTTAATATTTTGAAGGGTATTGGCTAGGTAATTTTTTTTTAAAGACTTTTTATTTATTTATTTATTTGACAGATAGAGATCGCAAGTAGGCAGAGAGGCAGGCAGAGAGAGGAGGAAGCAGGGTCCCTGCTGAGCACAGAGCCCAATGTGGGGCTCGATCCCAGGACCCTGGGATCATGACCTGAGCCGAAGGCAGAGGCTTTAACCCACTGAGCCACCCAGGTGCCCCTTGGCTAGGTAATTTTATAGGGTGGGTGTTCCTCAGTTTGGTTTGTCCAGTGTCTTCTCCTGCTTAGCCGGGAGCTAAGAGTTTGGGGAAGAGTCTCCTAGAGATGAGGTGGCTTGCTTGTCTCATCCCATCCAGGTGTTGGTCTGGATCGCTTCATGAAGGGGTTGGCTTCTCTCCTGTCAGCTCCGTCTTGGATTCCTCCACACACTGTGGTCCAGAAAAATGTCTCTTGAGAAAAACGGGGATTATAGGACTTATCTCTTTGCTTCCTTTTGTTTGGGGATCTCAGTCTTGTACTACCTGTTGCTGTAGTGTCTGAAAATACTTGTGGGTTTTGTGCAGTGTTTCAGCTGTTCATGGCAGAAGGGCAGATTCTGTACCAGTTTATTTCAAGACTAGAATCAAAAGTTCTTGGCAGGACCTCCTTCTTATGTTACGTCCATTGATGGGGTGTCTCGGTTCATTTCATTGCCCATGGCTCCTCAGGCCCCGGCTGGGATAGGGCTAGCTTTCATTACACTCTCCCAGGGGAGACTCCATCCAGCCCAAGCCACCCCGCCTAGAGCTCAAGCTCTTTGCTGTGTCCTTTTGGTAGTGGGGAAGGTTCTCCCCGCCTGTCCTTTTACGAGACTGCAGCTCTTCATGGGTCCTGTCTTTGTTCCGACTGACTCCCTCATCGACCTAAAGGACTTGCCTCCTGTTTCCTGAGATTTTACAGTGTAACCTTTTGGTGAGCTTCCAGGACAGCTCTAACCCGATGATATCGGTTTTTGCTTTTTTTTTTTTTTTTAAATCTTTACTTTTTTTAAAGTCACTGGTGATTTCTGTTACTTTCTTGCAAGCCAGGTTCTACATTTAAGAAGATGTTAGTCTTATTTTATCCAGCATTTCTAGAGATTTTGTAGGAGGAAAGCTGACAGAGTATTTGTTTATAGCATCCTTGAGCATTTTCTCTGGAAAGTACCATTCTAAGCCCCAAAGAAGTGATCCGTTGCCTTTAAGTGGTCTGTCTTACTTGGGAAGGCGGGTCAGCGTCTGGGTCAAAGAAGAATACCAGGACGGCTGTAAGATATCCACCGTGAGGAATCAAACTTAGAGTCGTATGTCCCCTTTGAAATAAGGAAATGGGCAACTGCTTCATGTCAGAGGAGATAGTCTAGATGGGATATTGCTCCATGGGATTTACAGGATGGAAAGAATCCTGATATTCTTACTGGGGACAGAGGGAGTAAAATTAGAACCTACCCAGGGGTTTTATTTATATGATGTTTTAAGTTATAAGAACCAGAGTCTTTTAATCAGTAAACGTGTATTTTTGGAGATTGTTCTCTTGGGATCCAGGATTGATTGATTGATTGATTTTTACCATTGTACAGTTGGGGTTTCAAAGCTAAACTGAAGAAAAGAGTGGGATACCGGTGATGAGTTGGTGGATCCTGTTTGCAAGGAGGGAATGGTTCAATCTGGTGAAAATTACAGTGAAAACAAAACTTTTGTGCTTTAGAGCAGGCTTTGAAATTCTAAGATTGAAAGCAATATATAGGCTAGATCCCTTTGTGGCCACAAAGCCTGAAAGAGTAAGTTTAATTTTCTACAAGGAATAGCGGGCCAACCTTCAGAAAAGTGAAGTTTGTAAATACTTGTTGAACTGTAACTGTGTTTATGGGGGGCCTAATGTGATCTCTGTAGGCTTTCTGCAGGGCCCGGCTCTGGGTTCCGCATTCTGGTGTTTCCATTCTTACCACTCATGTGTGTCTTGTGCCTGGTTGTTTCATCTCTAGTGGGTCCTTCACTAAGAGCAACTCTCAAAAGGCCAGGTCAGTGCTGGAACTGCAACGTGTCTGAATTAGGGAACTTTTTGGAAATTTGTTGATTTCTGAAAAGCAAGGAATTGAGTCATCAGTAACCATACCTAAAATTGATTATCAGGAAGAAAACGTAAGAAATAAATCTATTGGTTTTAAAACTATAAAATATTTGTGGAAAATTACTTTTTATGTTGCCATGCAGTCCGCTAATTTGGGCCTGGGGTGGGAAGTTCCATGGTGTGTGGTGTCCGATGGACTCGGGACCATGCCCTCGTGATGGTGAATCTGTCAGGAACACGGACATCCGAGGTCCCGAGGGTTGACCCTGGACTGGCTGCACCGTGGCTGAGCTGTGTGCTGCACCATTCTCACTTTATACACCCTCTCTCTGTCTTGGTGACACTTAATCTGGCTTCAGCAACCTGCATTCTGGGTTCTTCTGAACTCTTGAACTGAAAGAACTCTCGACTCTGAATGCGTGGACCAGACAGGAGTGAGTCGTGGGACGGAAGTATGGTGGCTGCGGGCTAGGACCACTTGGCGTCAGCGGAAATGCGCATTCTCTGGGGTCCGATTGGGGCCAAGGACACTCTTGGTCACTTAACGCCTTCTCAGTCACCAGTCACCATGACTCCTCACCATGCCAGCGTTCTCGTGCATTGGGAATTGAAAATAGCAGATTTCTGTGTCCTAAGAGTGGTGAATGCAGCTGTTTTTGTTGTTCATTTTAGGAAAGTAACGACTTCTGTGAAAAGATGAACCAGGGTTAAAAGAAATCAGATGTGTGTATTTGGTATGCAATATTTTTGTATTACAAATAGCTACATTCTAACCCACATTAACCCCATGATATGTGAATTTTGCCAACTCCTGCTGTGTCTTTTAAATCAAATCCAGTAAATCACTACGAATGTTCTAATTTCTAAACAAACTAGTCTTCCAGTAGAGGTGCTTTAACACTGTACTGCAAATTAGACAACCTAAGATAAATGGACCATCTTTGTTAATTATGTAGTTTAATTGATCAAAACTACCAGATAGAATTTTATTTATAGCAGTTTTGCTTAGTATCAAATTCTATACTATTAAATAGCTTGTGAGTTGTACATCTGGGGTCATTAAGATATATGCTTTTATTTAGCTTCTGTTAACCTTATTAAGTACCTTTTTTTGGTCTCACTCATGTCACAATATGAAATTGCTTTTAATTGAGATGACCAGCTTCCATTAGATTGTTCAACCCCCATTGTATACACGAACACAAAGCACTTTTCATTTTTGCTCTATTGATCGAGCAGCAATTTGCTTGAACTATATTCAGAAACTGGTGGAGGAAGATGGGAGAAGATTTCTCTAAGGGTTCTTTCTAGTGGTGGTTTGCTCTGTGGCAAACCCCACTGTTTGCATGTAAGTAATTTTGCACGCCAGTAGGTAGCAGTGGTGAGCAGAGGCACCGACAGAAAGCTGCCAGTCAGCGGTTATAAATTATTATTCATTTCTGTTATAGGTGGGGTGTGCAGTCAGTTACAGTAATAATTACCAGGACTAGAGGGTTTCCTAGGCAACCAATTTCCCCCCTCATTCATGCTGTTGCTGAGAGAGTGCCCGTAAAGCATGACATTGCTGTATTCTGAGGTTTGTTGGCCCCCTGCTGCTCCAGGTTTGAGGTTACTTACAGCATCATAAGGTGCTCTCAAGCATAGAGCTCAGGCTGGGCTGGAAAGCCTGCTGGTGAGGGAGCTTTCCCCGCCGTTTCACTTTTACAGAGCGGGGCTCTAAAAAGGCAAATTCCACATTGTGCTTGCTAACATTGCTAAGATCTCTAGAGTTGTAGAACATTTTATTCTCTCTCTATTTTGGAAATAGTGGGTCATTTCAGTTTTAAGTTTTATTATTTAATAAAAATGTGCAGAGACAGACCTGGAACCAGATCTCTGCTTAGGACTCGAGTCCAATAAATCAATGGGAACCTGTCATAGCTAATCAGGGATGTGTTCAGTGTTTCTTCAGTTTTATGAAAATGGTTCATGAAGAGGAAGGTAACACATTCTTCCTGCAGGAGCAGGATTAGTTCTTTATGTGGTAGGAAAATAATAGAAACCACATCTGTTATCAGGGATCTATACATAAATCATACCCTACATTTTGGGGCTCTCTAAAATCCTTCATTTTAATGAACTTACATCAAGTGCTTTGCAGTGATAAAAAGTAGTATTTGTTTGTGTCTGCCATGAACAAAGATAGGGGATTCATGTTTCAGTCTTACATGGAGATGTGAAATGTTTATCCATTTACAAGGCAGAAGTCACAAACCCAGACATGATGCCTCCAGATCTCATTCTCTGCTAGATGATTACAAAAGTGTTCGGGACCCCACATCGGACTTGTGTATTTATTACCATGCGTCCTCGGTGAGATGTAAGCTGTCTTCTTCTCAGTGTGCATGGCGGAGGGCATGCAGTTTGTGGGGGCGCGGGGACACCGTTGCTGCTTGGGACTGACTATTTCATCGTATGTGGACCGCGGCCAGGCTCCTGTGTTTCTGGGGCTTCTTAATGCTCCATGTAGCCTCCTCCTCTCTGACAGAACGTGAAGGAACATTCTCTGGCCCCATTACAGCCCGCCCCTGCCCTCAGCCATGACTCTGCCTTTGGTAACCCGTGCACCAGTGTCCTGCTTCCCCTAAGAGGAATCAAAGCACTGTCTGCCCTGCTTGAAGCTCCTGTGTAGGGTAGTGAGCCTCCCATCGGGAAGGGCTGGCTGGGTCCTGCAGAGGACCAGAGTGAACAGTCCTGTGCCTCACTTAGCCTTCCCTGTGTCTGACAAAAACTGCCTTCCACTGACCCAGCTCGGCCCCGCAGCTTCAGGATAGGGACCCTAAGTCCCACCTGCCCTGGCCCGTGAGAGCACGGAATTTCCCACCTCCCACATAGGGAATCCTGAGGTCCAGTTTCCTGAAAGCACTTCACATGTACTAAACAGAAGTTTTAGTCACTCTGTTGGAGGCGGCCTTATGGAGGGAGTCATAAAAATAGAGTATGTGGACTATGTTTTTGGTAGTATAGATACTATAAAATGTAAATCGACTATACAAATGTATCAGGATGGGTTCATCTGAAGTTTAGGTGTACTTTAAATAGTTTAATCTTCTAAAAAGAATTTTAAGCCCAACCTAGGAGGCTAGCACCTGCTCGCCCAAACAGTTTTATGAAGAAATCTCAGTTTTCCTCTGAATGGTTTAACAGCCTCAGCAGAAGGGGGTGAATTTCCTGAAATGTAGTGATCTGATACACTTCAGGCAAGGACTTCTGCCCAACTTAGCAAAGGAAATAATTCTTTATTTCATATTGCATATTCTGTGGTGTAAATTCTCTAAAACTCAAGTGCTTGGCTAGTGTTACAGATTAGATAACGAATTTATAACATGTTACACAGTAAGTTAGAGACATACAGTGAAGTCATTTACTTAGAGACAACTATCCTTGCAACAGGACAGCAGTTTTTCTGACAGCAGTCAGAAAAAGGGGGTGATCTCAAGTGAGTCTATTCTGAACTCTGGATTTAAAATAATCCCTTTTTAAAGATTATGTCTTCTGCATCTCTGGATTCTGGAGAAAGAAGGAATGCCTTAATCTTTAGAAAGAGGCCACTCTCATGTTTATAAAATGATAAAATAGAAAA
Organism: Martes martes; assembly: GCF_963455335.1. Taxonomy (NCBI): domain Eukaryota; kingdom Metazoa; phylum Chordata; class Mammalia; order Carnivora; family Mustelidae; genus Martes; species Martes martes. The sequence goes on from NC_137905.1 coordinate 38,117,251, forward strand.
AGTTGACACTTCCTTGATTATAAGCTTGTTATTCTGTTGTGTTTTTTTTTTTAATAAGTGAACTGTTTAAGGAAACATTGTTAAAATCTTAAGGTTAAAGCATTCTTTCTTTCTTTCTTTCTTTTTTTGTGTGTGTAAAGATCACTCTGCACCCCAGACAAAGGAAATATTTAAACTGTTAAATTTGAACAAAGATACAGTCTGCATATGACTTCTCTGAAGCCCTATAAAAATTCTTTAAAATTGCCTATTCACTCAAATTTACTGAGTGTAGCAAAAATGTCAAAGGCATAAAGTCAGAGAAGATTGAATAAAATAATGCAGAAAGACAGATTAGTCATGCACAGACCCACACAGCCTTTCAGAGCACACAATACCACTTTTTATTACCGCTCTATCTTTACAAAGACTACGTTCAATACATAGAAGATGATACATGGTCAGCCATGTCATCTGCCTTTGATTCCAGGACTCATTTATCTGGGCCCTTTTCACAATGACATTGATGAGAGATCTCAGTGTTTTCAGAGCATTGTTTTATTTATCATATGTAATGGCTGGTTTAAAAAAAAAAAACAAAAACAGGATTAAGTCACCAACAGCACATAAAAGAGTTGCCTAGAAGATTCTGAGACAAAGTTTGGTAAAAAAGAACAAGGAGGCTCACGTAAATGTTCTCCCCTTTGCCTTCTTTCCTCATTCTAATCCTCCAGAGATCGTGCTGATAAATCTTAAAAATATTAAGAAAATGTTGTGTTAAGCCAAACCGAGGATACCCCCAGTCATTGTAAAACTCTTTGGCAATGACATTCTTGTTTAAATTTAGAACATTTTAATTACTTTAGAGTTGCTGACCAATATGTATGCATTTTGCAAAGGGAAAGGAGACTATTTGTCAGTCAGTTCTGTATCTTGCAAATTTAATAAAGAGCAGCCCTTAACATAGAATTTCTTAGGCTGCCACAATTGACAAAAGCCAGCTAATGCCGAAATGTCAACAGCAGACCTCATCAGCCGGCTGTACTGCTGTGCAATCAAGAGTGAGCTATAGCTCCATATAAACAAGTGTGTACCGTGTGTGTGTGGGGGTGCGGAGCCCGGGGTCCCAGCGCTGAGGGGACCCGTGGCACAGGCTTGCAGTGCCAACATGTTGAGAATCCCTCAAGAAAACAGATTCACTCTACCGCTTCTAAATTTTAAGGAAATCGGTACTGTGTGTATATTACTCAAAGAAAGTCCCAGGGAGGAGGGCCTGAGGTGGGGACTGACAGCCGCCTTAGAAAAGGTTATCTGGCTTATGTTCTTTGGGGGAACTTCATTTCCATCCCCATGGGGGAACGTCTTTATCTTTCTGTGCCTTTGGTGTCGTCAGTGAGAAAGCTAGAGAACTGTTCAGGGGAGTTTCACTTTTTTGGATCAGTGGAGCAGCCCGTTTGCTGAACGTAAAGGCTGTCTCTTCGGAAAGCTGGTCCGGGTGGTCCTCTTGACAGTGTGCCCCTGCAGGGTTGGGGGCGGGCCTGGGGGGCTGGGGAGCCCAGGCCGTGCCCCTCTCTAGCAGGTGGACCGTTGGGCATATGTCCACCTTGCAGATGTCAGGACAGCACACATGGAAGGCTGTGTGGCTGGGGATGGAGGCAGGAGGTTCTGTGTGGTTCTCATGGGGAAGATGAGTGTCAGCCGTCTCCGGCTGGGGTGACCATTAGCTTCCGTTGCCCTTTGAAGACTTCCTTTGGTCCTGTTTCCTTGATCGAGTGACCTTGCCTTCTCTGTCCCATCACCACCTCCTTTGTGGACTGGTGGCTGGGGACTCACAAGGCTTTCAAGTGAACGGAGGCTTGGAGACTCATAGCAGGAAAAGTTTTTTCTGGGGCCCCGGTGTTCAGTCTTGAGACCTTCCTTTAGGGCTTGAGGTTGGACAGGGGGAGGAGCTGCAGATCGCCTGGTTAGAAGCGAGGATTCCATGGAAGGAGAGGCTCAGAATTTCTAGCTGTGCACCCTGCTCGCCCACGGCCGCTCATGTACCCCCCTTTCTCCTGGTCCGCCTAAGCGGAAATCTGGCGCATGCGTGCCGATCCCTGCCTCGGGCGGCCCACTGACTGCTGGAGTGAGTCTAGGGCCTGCAGCCTCTGTCCGTGCCCCCGCCTGGCTGCCCCAACCCAGAGCCGCCTCAGCTGAGAAGCACCTGCCCTCTGCAGCTCCTCAGCACCTGGGAGGAACGGAGAGGTGGCCACACCTGGGGGAGGGAAGCGGGAGAGACTTTGGAGGGGGCTGTGGGCCAGAGGCCTTTTTCAACCAGAATAGGCGTTTCGCCTCTGCCATCTCCTGGTGGCTGGGCTGGGCCTGCGCGTCCTGATGTTCTTCCCTTCCCCCGTCCGGGCTCCCTCGGGCCGAAGTCTGAATTACTGCGGAGGTTTGCTGGGGATGCACGTGCCCGCGTGGGTGGTTTTCCTTCCCTGAGGAGGATGCTGCTTCTCCAGGCCTGGGTCCCCGACATTTGTCCAGTCAAAAGTCTTTCTTGAGCCCCTGTATGTGGTGGGTGATGGAGACAGACTAGTAAGCAAGACACGTCTGGGCACTGCCTTCATGGGACTTTGAGTCTCCCGAGAAAGACAAGCACATCAATATAAAATGGGCCTGGAGGGAGCTGGGTGGGGCAGGGGTCAGGAAAGGCAGCAGGGTGGGGCGCCAGCTCTGAGATCTGAAGGAGGAGTAGGAGGGAGCCTTGGGGAGTAGCTGGGAGGAGGGAACAGCCAATGCCAAGGCCCCGAGGCAGGCGTGCCTGGCTGGGGCTAGGGTGTGGGGTAGAGAGAGGGCACGGGTGTGTTGGATGGGCTCCGGGCTCTTGCTTGCTGAGGACGGGACTTATTCTCAGGGCAGTGGGAAGGTTCTGAGGGTTCTGAGCAGGACAGTGACTGGGTCTGACTCCCATGTAAAGAAAATCACTGGATCCGCTCCCTTCAGATGGTGGGAGGAGGCTGGGTGTGGGAGCGGGGATACCAGGAAACTGTTGTCACATTCAGATTGTGTAAACCCTATAACGGTGGAGATGGAGGGAGCGCATTTCATATGTATTTTGTGGTTGGAATTGGGGGGCTCGCCAGCAGACGCCTGTGCAGGGAGTCAGAGCACCTTAGTCCTTGGTGGCAGGTGTGGGCACAGGAGGAGGAGGGCCGCAAGGTGAAGGAGATGCAGGAGCCCGGGGAGAGGTGGGTGCTCAGCGACACCCCATGTCCTGGAAAAGAACAGGCTACACGAGGCCCCCAGGAAACGCACTACACCATGGAGAGCCCAGCAGGCGCCTGCAGCTCTTGCTCTGACGGCAAGACTCAAGCCAGCCCTGCTCCCAGCAATCCTCCTGGGAGCTCCCTCGTCAGTCCAGACCATCCTGGACTCCACACGCGCGGCGTTCACATGCTGGTGCAGAGATACGCGGGCACGGAGGGACGCCGCTGGCGAGAAAGGGCCCTTCACTGTGTTTGGGAGGCGAGAGTAGATGGTAAGCCACGGAGGCCAGAGGGAGCACAGAGGATGGGGAAACGTCAGAAGGGAGGTCCTGGTGGAGGTGGGGTGCCAGGGAGGGACGGGTTGAGGGCTGCTGGAACAGGGGCCAGGCGCACTTGCTCCCCAGGATCGAGCCCAGGGGCCAGCCTGGTCACTGCCAAGGAGTCAGAAAGATGCCTCAAAACGACAGGTCACCCTGCTGCCACCAGAGAGGTGAAGCTCCCGCTCACGGGGTCAAGCCAGGTCTAGAACTCAGACCCTGGGCCCTGCCTACTAATCTAGTGTCTCTTCACTAGGTCTCTCAAAACTAGGTTAATCAGAGATGTAAAGATTATAACCCCAGCCCGGTAGTTGCAACATGACATACAAGAGTGAAATATATTGCAAGTTGAGAAAATCCAAGTGTCTGGTAATCAGGAACTAGTTAAGAATGAATTATGAAAATATATGTGGCTATTAAAATGGTTTTAGAGACTTTTTAAATAGTGTTGGTCAATGCTCGTAATGTGTTCCATGTTGTATGAAAGTTCTATTTTGTAAAAAGGACCTAAATGCAAATATATTAATCAAGATTCTCTAGAGAAATAGAACCAATAGGACACACACACACACACGCACGCACGCACACACACACACACACAAACACACACAAACACACGTAAGAAAGAGAGGTTAATTTTAAGAAATTGGCTCATGCGATTCTTGGAGCAAGCCCTAAATCTGGAGACCCAGGGGAAAGTTGACATTGCATCTTGAGTATGAGGGTTGTCTGGAGGTAGAATTCCCTCCTTAGAGAGGCCTCGGGATTTTTTTCTTAAGGCCTTCAACTGATTGGATGAGGCCCACCCACATTGTGGAGAGTAATCTGCTTTGCTCAAAATCTACTGATTTAAATGTGACTCTAAAAAATACCTTCAGAACAACACCTTGACTGGCATTTGACCAATAACTGGGCACCATGGCCTAGCAAGTTGATACATAAAATTAACTTACAATAATGACAAAAAAGACCAGAAGGAAGAATGTCCATGTTAGAAGGATTCTGGGGAATTTTTTTATGCTTTTTTTCTCTCTTCCCTAAATGTTTACAATAAACATAGCTTTTAAATTTTAAAATATAAAATATAAACCATTAAAATGATAAACGTGTCCCCTAGGCAGGTAGGAGGCAATAACCTTTGCGATAACTGCACCAGAGGCCTCTCCGTGCACCAGCTGTTGTACCGTTTCTTTTATTATCTCTAACACTTTAGAATCCCCTCAAAAGTCACCTGTAATCTCACCATGCCATCAGGGTGTAGTGGTTCTACTGCAAGACATTTTAGATTTTTTTTTTCCCCTACAGTGAACGTGTGCACGACATCTCACCTCCCTTCTCAAAATTTCTTTAGCTTCCCATTGCGTGATGGCACTATGATTATTCAGTCAATCCCCTTTTGTTGGCTATTAATGCTCTTTGTAGTTTTCTGCTGTTAGAAACAATCCGGTCCTCAACAGGTTTGGACACAGCTCTTCGCACACACATACCTGATCCTTTTCCATTGGGTCAATTGGCTGCATGAGGAATTGTTAGACCAAAACATATACATTTCTGCGAAACAGGACCTGCACACCTAGAAAGGATCTCTCACAATCCTTGGTTCCTGCATACTCATCCTTGGACCCATATGTGGTATCATTGTTTAAGTGTTATTTTGAATAACATGAGCCCCCCATCCAAAACACAAACTGAAACTTTGACAATAATCTAAGATTTCCCCTCCCACCTCCCTCACCCAAGGTAATTTTCTTCTCAGTGATCTGTTCATCCCTTTATTTTCCTATATCGTACTCGTAAAATCAAATACTTTTATTTTGTTGTTTTGAACTTTCAGAGGGTGTCATCCTAGACGTCATGCATAGTGACTTAATTTTCGTAATTAATACTCGATTGCTGAGATTCCTCTGCATTGTTGCACCTCAACATGGTTCCCTCGTGTCTAGTATTCCACCGAGTGAAAATACACACCAGGCATCTACTCTCCTGCTGATGAGCATTTGGGTTGTTTCCAGGGTCTCGACACGGTGAACGGTGCTGCTACTAATGTTCTTGCATATGTCTCCTTTTGTACATGTGCAGAACTTTCTCTTGGGGATACACACATAGGAGTAGAATGACTGGGGATATTCAACATTAGGGGTTGATCACAAGCTGTTTTCCTAAAGGGATCGCCTCTCCAGCGATGTATAGAGCTTCTGTGGATCCACGTCCCCTCCAACACTCGCTGTTATTAAACTGTTCCTCTTTGTCAGTCAAATAGGTATAAAATTATGTCTCATTAGGGTCTGGATTGCATGTCCCTGATCACCAGTGATGTCCATCTGTCTTTGCTTGGGCAGGGAGGCTTAAACAATAGACATTTATTTCTCACGGTGCTGGAGGCCGGGAAGTCCAAGACCACAGGGCTGGCAGATCTAGCCCCTGGTGGATCCGGCCCCTGGCGAGGGCCTTCTTTCCTAGTTTGCTACGTGAATCCTCACATGGTGGAGAGAGAGAGGTCATCTCTCCCCTGTGTCTTCTCATAAGGGCACCAATCTCCTTCCCATGGGCGCCCACACTCATGACCTCATCACCTCCCAAGGACCCCACCTCCAAATATCACCACGTGGGGCATTAGGTTTCAACCTGCACATTTTGGAGGGACACAAACATTCAATCTGTGGCATCTTCTCTTAATATAAACACATTTGCCGTATTTATTTACTCTTCTGTGAAATGCCTCTTTACGTCTCTTGCCTGTTTTCCACGGGGTTGCTTACACTCTTCTTGTTGATAAAGTAGTTATCAGTATCAGTACAGTATCAGTACATTAGTGATAGTTTGTGTCAGTCATCTTTTAACTTTCAAAGTTATCTTTTGATAAATATAAAATTCTTATTTTTTAATTCTTAAGTTTAATATGGCCAAGTGTATTAATCTTTTTCTCTATAGTCACTGAGGGGGAAATCTGTTCCTACCCTGAGCTCTAAGTGACATTTTGTCGTATTTTCTACTAAGATGTTTAAAGTTCTGTTTTTAACACTTAGGTCTTTAATCCATCTGGACTTGCTTTTCCAACATGGCCAGAGAAGATACCGTTTCTGCTGTTCCCATACGGCTAACCATTTTTTTCCCTCAACCTGGTCTATTGGGCAGTTCCTTTTGCCCTCTGCTGTTCTGACATGACTTTTGTCATGCACTCGATACCATGTCCCTAAGTGTAAGGTTCTGTTTCTGGGCTCCCTGTTTCTCTGATGGGTTTGTTTCTCTACATGCCATTACCACAATGCCTCAGTTACTACAGCTTCACTCTGAGTGCCCATGTAAGGTGGGGCGGTGCTTCTCTCTACTGTTCGTCTACAGAGGTATCTTGGGTATTTTTGGCTTCTTGTTCCTCCGTTTAATTTAACAAGTTTCCTTTATTTAAAAAAAATTTTTTTTAGGATTTTATTTATTTATTGGACAGAGAGAGACACAGCGAGAGAGGGAACACAAGTAGGGAGTGGGAGAGGGAGAAGCTCCCTGAGCAGGGAGGCTGATGTGGGGCTCTATCCCAGGACCCTGGGATCATGACCTGAGCTGAAGGCAGATGCTTAACAACTGAGCCACCCCAGGTGCCCCGTGAGTTTCCTTTAAAGTCCATGTTAGGACTTGGAATGGAATAATAGTGAGTCAATAGACAGGCAGAAGTGACATCTGTGCAATGTTACACTTTCCTATCCATGAGTATGGTACATTTCTCTGTTTAGTGGCAACCTCTTTAGAGCTTACAGTCAAGTCCTGTAGTTTTTCCTGTAGAGGTTATAAACATATTTTGTGAGGTTTCTTCCCAAGTACTTGATCTTCTTTATGCATGGATCTTTTTCCATGTAGCTCTCTAAGCTGGTTCTGTTTATTCCCCTCGTCCTTCAGCAGTGTATGAGAAAGAGATGGTTGAGAACTTGCCCGAAAGGATGTTTCAGAATGGAAAGTCTGGCCCATTTGCTGCTGCTTGAGTGAGCTAGTGAGGGAGCTGTGCTCTGGGTCCATTTGGGAAGACAGCGTCTGCTCTTCTTGGAATGGAAGCCGTGGGTGCCCTGCCGATCCAAGGAGGATCTGTTAGGAGGAGCAGCCAGCCAGGAGGTGCCCCATGGGAGGAGGAAAGGGTTCCTGAGGTCCAGGCTTGGGTCCTGGCTCTGCAGCCTACTCGCAACCTTCCATGTAAGTTAAAAAAAAAAAAAAAAAGCTAACTTCTTTGCTCTTTACCCACAAAAGGGTCTCAAAGGCGACATTCCCTAGAGGAAAGACCTGCATGGGGTTTAGAACTATGTGAGAGTATCTTCTTCTCATCTGCTTACCAGCTGAGAAGGGTGAGCCACTCCATCGTCAGCGTGTCTGTGACCAACGTGGCAGCAAAGCTGGGCTACAGATCATCGTGGAGCACAGGTTTCCACCCCCCGCAGTCATGGTTTTGTGGGCTTCCGAGTGGCAAGCGTCCTCCAGGGAGCATGCATTAAGGGGAAGGGCAGCAATGCCTCGCCTGGGGCTTGGAGCAGCAGTGGAACGCGTGCAGCATGTTTGCTCCGGGACACAAGGCCGATGAGAGGAGAGTGGCCACAGCAGTGCTGATGGAAACCCTCGGGGGACTGCACAGGGGGCTCCCCCAACTTCATTCTAGGGCGCCCCCCCCAGCCCAAACCCCGAGTGTCCCCCTTTAACACATTCTTAGTCTTGTCATTGGTTATCTCACACACGCCCACACCCGGGGACTCTTGCCTGATGACGCCGGGCAGCGTCCTAAGCTCCCCTTGGGCCCCGGGCAGCCTTGGCCGTAGTGCTCCGGGGGGCACTGCCTCTCCCTAAAGTACCATGGGCCAGCTTTTCTGGACTTCCGTGGGGATTCCCTGGGTGCCCTTCTCTGAAGCAGAGGGCTTCAGGCAGGACCCAGGCCTCTGTGGCAGAAGCTTCCCCGCCAGGAGCCAAAAAAGACTCCGTCCTCACCCGATCCGTGTCCCCCAGAAAGGAGCCTGCATGAGGCCGATAAGTCATAATCCAGAGAGGTGATGACAGTCGTCTCCATGTCCATTGATTAATGAAAACAGGGCTACTTGGACACAGAGTAGATGGTTATAAATGGTGCTGTCAGGGAAAAATAATTATTGTATTAATAAGGAAACGGTTCAAAACCAGGCTCGAGAAAAGAGAACTGGCAACTTAGCATCTCCGTGGGCTGGTGTGGCAGACCCGGTGGGTGGGTGGGGGGGGCACTTCAGCCACCAACACCCCCCCCTTGCTCTCCAGACCCCAGCCCCCACCCCACCACGCCCGAGCCCGCGCCCGGGTGTCCGCGCCTGGCTGTGTGCGGACGCGGTCGGCTTGACCCGGCTCTCGCGGGATGCGGCGATCCGCCGGGGCTGTTTGCAGGCATCCGGGACCACTTCCAGCAGGAACGGGGAAAAAACGAGCATATCTTATTGTACCTGAAACACTCTATGATATGTACTAAATATTATGACTACTCGGGGCCTTGCAATAATTGATTCACCCACACAGCCATTTAGTCTGCGAGCTGTTCGTTTTACAAATTCTACAATCTTTTAGAAATTCTTTCAGTGCGGAAGATTGCTGCCTGGCCTCAGATTCATTATGGTGATTGAATCCTCTTCAATAGAGAACGGTTTAAAGAGAGCACATGCCCGTGTGTCTCACTCAGAGTGAAGGCACATAGGTTAAAAGCTTGTCTGGGTGGCATAATTCACTGCCGCTATGCCAAACAATCACGTCTTATTGTGACCTTCATAAGATACAAAAAGGCAACAGGATGGAGCTCGGCTTTTTTTAAACCCACTCACAGATTTAGCTTCCCAACATCTGAAGCTTGGAGAATTCCTAATTAAATAACCAATTAATAATGTAGAATAGAAAAAGCTATTTTTTTTCCTTTCTGAAATGCAAAATCATAATTAATCAGAGTACAAAAAGCTGCCTGTCTTTATATCAGAAAAATATAGACTAGGTATTTAAATATTCCACCACACCTGAACCCTGGCCATCCGTCATTGTTATGACTTAAAACATCTCAGACTAAATTAGGTTTTGTTTGTATAGAGCAGTGAAAGTCAGATGGCTTGAATGACAAAATTAGAACATACTCAAATCACTGAGACAAAACCGCATAAGGAGAAAGATGTGCAGGGAAAGGCCTGCCAGGATGGAGCAGAAATCTTCCACTGATTTTTTTTTTTAAACATATTCTTTCCCACTTACCCAACCGATTGGTATAAGTATAAATTCCTGGCCCCCAAGCAGACATTCCAGGAAAAAAAAAAAAAATTATCCCTGCCCCCTTGTTAATTGCCCCAAATAGCAAGCCTGGCTTTGGAGAAGGCTAGAGAAGGCGCCCCCTCCCCTCCACTCCCCGCCGAGCTCTCGGCCTCCGGCTGGCCCCGGTGCCATTTACCCTCCCGGCACCGGCCCGCCCACCGCTCCCGCCGCCCAGCCCGTGGCCGGCTCCCCGCCCACCAATTATTGTCAGTAAGACAGGCAGGAGCCACTAATGATCTAAGGTTCCCCCACCCCTCCGCACTCTGCACCTCTGGCACATTTATATTTTAAAAGAAAAGCTTGCTTTTATAGTTTGTGCCACCTCCACAATTTACACTTTGCCCGTGAAATACCAGAACCGGGGAGTAAATTTTCCAAGGGAGAAATGGACAAAACCGCTTTCCCGATTGACTAGAACAGCAGACGGCGGCCGCTGGACGGGAAATTGAGGCCCGCGTCCATGCCGATGGCCCGGGGTCGCCATGGGGTCCCTCAGTCACGTGCTGAAACGTGCCAGGTGCGTGCTGTCCCCTTGTTTTCTGAACGTGGGACTCATTCTCTTGCCTTCCAGCTTTTGCTCCTGCCGTTGGAGGTGAACATATGAACCGACTTGACCATCAGGAGGTGGCCCAGTTGTCACTCTCTGAGGACATCTTGCTCGCCCCCTTGGTCAAAATCGACCCCTACTGGTGAGGGGTGCCAGCACCCATCACTGTCTCCCTCGTGTTCCTGGGTGTGAATGCAGCCCAGGCTCTCACTGGCCCCCTGGGAGGTGAGGCGCTGAGACCCTTTTGAGAAAGGTGTGATCAGGTGACCTGGTGGGACAAGGCCAACCACAGCTGGCCCTCAGAGGGACCCTCACCCTGGCCCCAGAGGCCACCGGCCCCTGTCTCTGGCGTTCTGTCCAACCTGCCATCGCAAATCTTCGATATATAATTTGCTGTTATCGTAGCAATAAATAATTTTGGGTGATGGTTTTACTGTAAGATTTTGTGCGGTGTTTTTTTATTGACAAAACCACTATGAATCAACATACATGAACACAATAAAACTGTGAGCCACCTCCGCGTCACAGCTGGGGTTTTGTCAAGGGGGCGACGCATGGACCTCTGCTCCTCTTTGGGGTTATTGGTGAAGCTCCGGGAGCAGAGCTGCTTTCAGGTCCCACTCCCTGCTGAGCTCCCTGGTCCTTCCCTGACGGCTCTCCCTGGGGGCAGAGGTTGCAGAGTGGAGGGGGAGCTGGGGGAGAGCTCACTTAATCCATCTTTCCCCCTCCCTCCCACCCCTCTTTCCCTCTCTTCCTCCCTCCTTCCGTTGCTCAACCGAGCAAAGCGTCTGCCAAGTGAACCAGGCGCCGTGTCCTGGGACACAGAGGAAGGCCAGACTCCAGCCAGCTCACCGAGTGCTTCCCACCTGGTAGAGGGCACAGACCTGTGTCTGGAAGTCCCTCCCGGTGGTGGGGAACACCAGAGAGGTGCTCCCCGACTTGCCCCTCACACTCCCCAACTGAATGCCTCAGCAGGCCAGTCCTGGGCCATGTCCAGGGAACCGCCACGGCTCCTGCTTTCCAAGTAGTCATGGTCCTGCAGGGTGGATGGACGGCAGAGGTTGCACACATAAATAGTAAGGAGTCTGAGGGACCCTCCCCCCCCCCCCCCCGGACGGGCCAGCAGGGGGTCTGACCTCACCCTGAGCAAAGGCTTCCCGCAGAAGCGTCTGAGCCAGAGGCAAAGGGCCGGGAGTTGGCCGGGCCAGGAGCTGAAAGGCATCCTGGCAGGAAGAGCAGCCCGGGAGGGAGCCCAGCGCAGTCGAGGAGCTGAGAGGAGGCCCAAGGGGCCAGGAGGAAGCTGGGGTGAGAGGTGGCAGGGCAGGGCCTGGAAGCTTCCCAGAGAAGGGACCCGGGGGCTGGGGTGGCATGCGGGGAGCTATCATGATGTGATGCTTGGTGACTGTGCCATACCCCCACCCCACCGCCAGCTGCCCCTGCAGTGACCATGGGCATGTCACCTCTATGAATCCCTCAGGTCTTAGCCCTCTGCTTTCCCCGCCTGGACCCAGACCTCGGCTCCCAAGTGCCCTTGACCCCTTGGTGGGGGCCCAGCAGGACTGGCTCTGCACACTCAGGCCTCCATGCTCCTTACACGTGTCTCCCAAGTCGCGGGTCTGCGCAGCACTCACCCACCCAGGTGGCAGGGGGGAACCAGCCTCTGTGGAGGCCCAACAGAGCCGACCTCTTCCAGTAAGCCCGCTTGGATCGTGCCACCACTGGTGTCCCCAGATTCCATGCTCTATCTTGCCCCCTCGCTCAGGGGAGTGGGGGCCTTTCTCAGCCCAGGTTTCTCGGTAATATCTGGGGTTCCTGGTTGCGGCTTCCAGGGTTGGCTCCGCTTCTCAGAGGGAAGGGATGGGACCGAGCAGTCACAGACAGGCGGCTTCAAAGCCAGGCCTGTGAAGGGTACAGCCCAGGTGGGCGTGGGGAGGCCTGTGGCCAGCAGCGTGGATCCCTGTGTGCCCAGGGCCGCCAGATGCCCTCCCTCTCTCTTCTCCTGTCTCTTTTTGTGACTGTGTTTGCCAGCCAAAGGCATCTGGGGGCTGCCCATTAATGTGTTCGTGTTGAAAGGGACACAGAGCCACCCAGGCCTGGAGGTCTGAGCGAGGGGACCAGCTGCAAGGCAGGGAGAGCCCAGCATCCCCCTACCCAGGAGGCACCCCTAACCACTCCCAGAAGCCCTGGGGAGCCCCTGTGTAATGCACCCCTTGGTCCTCCCTGGCTCCCTCCCACACCATCCTGTCCTTCCTTTCTGGCAGGGATCACTGTCCTGCTCAGTGTTTTCTTGTCTGAGGGCCGTGTTCCTCCAAGCCCACTCAGAGCTCTAGGGGAGCAGGGTCCAGGGACTTCCCTGGCAGGGGGAGTGGGAAGGGGGTCAGTCTGCGAGCTCATCAGAAGGGAGAGGACAAAATGGCACGTGCATGGCAAATTGAGAGAGTCAGTTGTGCGTGGTCAGAGGGTGGAGTTGGATGGCGGGCAGGCTCCAGTCCCTCCAGCCTGTCCTGTCTGTGTAGCTCAGCGGTGTCACACCAGCACAGAGGGCCGCCCTGGCCCAGGTGCCTGCAGGGCTCCCCGAAGTGGGGGGCACTCTTTCCATAACACGCTAATCACCCCACAGGCTGAGGGCAGACGGCCCTTCCCCTGTCCCTGGTACCTTGGCCGGGGTCCCCCGACACCCTGGAGCTGGCCAGGGGCGCGGGGTTTCCCTTTAAGGGTGATGCCCGCTGCCTCCGTGGGCCGCACTGCCCAGCCCCCCCGCCCACACGGCACCTGCCCAGGGCGCCGGCTGTGCTCCTGCTGTCTATGCTCCCGCCGTCCTCCTGACGTCAGCTGAGGGGACGGACGCCACCTCCCCCACCACACGTAGCTCACAAAGTGTAGGCAAAAGGCAGGTGTCCAACTGCAGCGGGTGAGGAAGAGAAATCGTTTGGTTTCTAAATCAGGACTCAGCACCCAGGGATGGATCCCTGAAGGGCGGTGGGGCGGCTGCTCCTGCAAATGGGGGGATGGCCTCCACCCCCCAGGGGGGGTTTGGGGGCTCCCCTCAGCTCTGGACCCCGGTGCTGAAAGCCCTGAGAACAAGCCATCTGAAAATTAGGATTCTGTGTCGGCCTGCCAATCCCCAGGAGCACACAGCCTTTCATTAAAATCCGCCTGACATTTCTGTTATGCTCCGAAATCCCGAAGATATGCCAAGTGCCTGCTATTTGCCATCACATCCGCCTGGGAAGCTGCCGGGCCGCCAAGCCCATTGTGCTGAGCTGCCCCCCAGGAGGTGGGCGGCCGGCTGCCCGGGGCCCTGGCAGGGGCGCCCCGGGCCGGGCTGCTTGCGGGGGTCTGCCCAAGACACAGTAGGGGACCTCGGGCCTCGGCCTCGTGCCCTCCCAGAGCAGCCGCAGCTCCGCGGCCCGCGGCCCAGGAGGGGCTCTGAGGACAGGGAAGTCCTGCGGGGAGCCCTCCCCTGTGCCGGGCCCATGGGTGCCGGGGGGGCCGTGGGGGCTGAGGAGGCAGGATGCGAGAGATGGGTGACGGGGCGGCCCGGCACCGAGGACGAGGAGGCGGGCAGGCGCTGTCGATATTGGGCATTGACCCAGGGGTCTCTGAGGGAGGGCCTGTCATTTGGCCAGCGTGCCGGGAGTAAATGTGCCCGAAAGGTCACAGAGACCACGGAATGTGTGATATGAAAATGCAGCCATCCTGAGAAGACAGGGCGAGGGCTGGGAAGAGAGGGAAGGAGCATGCTGTCAAGCTCCGGGGAGATGGCCACCAACTCTGACACTGCGGGTCAGGGGGCGGTGGGGACAGATCACACTCCTACATGGAAGCACGCGGCTGGCCTGGATAAGCCTGGGGTAGGAGGGGGCGGGGGGAGGGAGAGGACAGTGCTGGGGCTGAGGCGGCCAGCCAGACTGCCTGGGGGACTGGCTATTACACAGGGGTTGAAGAAGGCCATGGCCATTTGGGAGAGCCCAGAGGACGGGAGTGATGCTGGCCCTGGAATCTGTCATGGTTCCAGGAGACTGGTTGCAAATGACACAAATCCAACTTTGGACCTTCACCAGAAAGAGGACTGAATTGGTTAACGTAATAGGTTGCCTTCAGGCATGGAGGGATCAAGGTTCCTAAGCAGTGAAACCAAGGTTCTGTTTTCCCTGAACATTCCAGCTCCACTTTCCTCTGCCTTGACTTCATTCTCAGCAGCACAGCAGCTTCTATCACCTTAGCAACCCAAGAACACTTGCTCCCATAAAGTCACATGTGTCCTTCCCTCAGCCAGTCACTGGCCAGGGTGATGTGGTACTCTGATTGGTTAATCCTGGGTGGTGGAACCTCCCAAGCATAGAACGTGAACTATAACCTGAAGAAGAGAAATGATGTAGGGTTGGGAGTTGGAGGCAGGGAGGGGGCTTCCCCAAAGCAGGTCACACATTTGTCATGCCGGAGTTTTTACACTTGTCCCGGAAATCTTACTCTTCCTGAGGCCCTCCAGCCTCATGCAATCAATCCTAATGAAGCCATAATTATTGCACATCCTCCTGAGCTAGGCTGAGCCTGGGGGATATAAATGAAGGAGCAGGTGGTGCCAGCCACTGGGCTTTCACCCAGGGACACGAGTTAGTGACGCTAGGACAGGGAGATAGCTAAGAGGAGGTTATGAGGCCATGCTGGCTGACATCTGCAGCTGTCAGGACAGGCTTCCAGGAGGAGCTAAGGGGTGGGAGTACCAGCGAGGTCCTGGTAGGTGGACAGAGTTGGGCGGAGAGTCCCGTTTTCAACCTTTCCAAACATTTCCTCTTGCACAACCTGGGCTCCTGGCTCAGACCTTCACCTGGAGCGCAGGTGCAGCCCGTGGCTGATAGGAAGACTCAGAGAAGCACCCCGGAGCTTGGAGTTAGAAGACAGCCAGCTTTCCCACTAAGAGCAAGGGTGGGTGTTTATAAGGACAGCTACCAACAGAGCCGCCGTGCACCCACAGGGTGTTGGGCCCCGCTCTGCACTGCGCCCTCCCACTCTTTGCAGGATGAGCCAGGAGATAGCAATTTGTCTGTTTGAGACAGGTGGCAAACAGCAGCTCAGGGACCCCAGGAACAGATCTCACGGGCTGGAGCAGCCCCCCGGCCCCGCCCCCCGGGGGTCCCGCAGGCCATCCATTCTCCGCCAGGCCTTTGGAGAAGAGAGATGTCCAAGAGGGGAGGAGCTTGGGGTGCTAGTGTCCCCCAGGATGGCAGATGGCGGTGAATAAGATATGGAAGTGTGCAGGGGGGCAAAGATAGAGGGTCCAAGCCGGTGGGGCAGAGGGATCCTGGAGGACAAGAGGGAGGACAGGCCGTGGAATGGCTAGACTTGGAATGCTGGGTGAGGCTACAGCCTTCATTCCATTGTGCTCACAGGGCAAAGCAGTGAAAAGAGAAAGCAAGAAGAGGAGTCTGGCTGAGTTTACTGACTTCCTCCCCGCCCCCCCCCACCTACCCATCCATGCCTCTATCCCGTCATCCACGATCCATCCAACTGCCCACCCACCCACCCCTCCACCCACCCCTCCACCCCTCCATCCACCAACCCTCCACCCACCCATCCATTTCTCCCAAGGGTTCACACCCTGGGCTATGACCGTCGGAGGGTCTTGGAGAATGGGTGCCAGAGGCTGAGGGGCAGCTGAGAGCGTTTTGCTGTTTGGTCACCACTCTCTGGCTCAGAGAATGGACACGTGTGAGCCAAGGGTTGTGCTGTGTGGCAAGCAAACCTTCCATCTCACCGGCTGCCAAGAAAGAGTGGCTCTCACACCTCAGCTGGTACATGAGATGGGTCCCCCCAAACCCAATCAAACTGAATGGGTAGGACAGGGAGGGTGGGTGCCCTGAGACTTATTTGACAGACCCGTAGCACCTTCTCAGTGCCAGACCCTAGAGCTACAGCAGCAGGCCCGTGAGACCCAGCCCTGGCCCCCGGGAATCTGCGGTTCAGTGAGGGGCGAAACAGAGATAAGCCTCACCAGCCCTGCCTGTAGGTCTGCCCCGCCCCAGGCCTCACTCGCCGGCAGATACTCAATGAGGAGTGAATGATGCCAGGCTCCCCGAAGGATAAGCCGGATGAGGAGACTTCCCTGGACCCTGGCTGTGGTGGGCTGGATTAGGTCTCCCCTCCAAATCAAAGTCCTAACGCCCAGTCCCTCGGACAGTGACCTTATGTGGAACAAGGGTCATTGCAGGTGTGGTTGGTTAAGATGAGGCCCCACTGGTGCAGGTGGCTGGTGGCCGTATCAAAGGGGGAAAGCTGGACAGAGATGCGAAAGGGGGAAGACAAGGCCAGGAACAAGCCGCCTGAAGGACGAGCTGGGCCAACGCCTTGACCTTGGACCTCTAGCCCCATGGACAGTACACGTGCGTTGTTAAAGCCGCGGAGCTTGTGACATTTTGCTCTTGCAGCCTCAGGAAACTGGTGCAGCGTGCCAGTTGGGGACCCTTGGGGGTGCCCAAAGCCAGGTCCTTGTGGGTTGGGAGCTGTCCAGAGGCTGGCAGCACCCTCGGTCACACGGGATCTCCCCTCCCCACTCGATGGCCCCCAAGGACCCTAGCTACTCTTCATGGTGGCACGAGGGCCCTTTGGGGGTTGCCCAGGGGCATGCCAGAGCTCACTGCAGCCCACCTGGGCATCTCTGGTGGGAGGGAGGTATGGTTGGATGGGAACAACCTTGGGAAGTGACACCGGCCTCTCCCTTAATAAACTGTCCTACTTACTGTCCTACTGTTTTCTAAAACACACTACCTACTTTGCAACTCTAGACTTCGTCCCCTGGCCCGAGGTTCTTTCCTGTGGTCACTTTATCACCAGCTCGGCCTAAACATCACCTCCTCCAAGAAGGCACCGCTGACCACCGAGCAAACAGGCTGGTCCTCTGGGTTTCTCCAGTAGTGCGCACAGAGGCTTCATCCTGCGGCGGCTGTGTTGGGGTCAAGCATTGTGGTTGTCATGGTGGCTACCGTGTCCTCTGTGTTCACAATGGTGTCTTAAATATAGCAAGTGTTCAAGAGATATTTGGGGAGGAGGGATGGATGGATGGATGGATGGATGGACAGATGGGTGGAGGGATGGGCTTATATCCTGAGGTGGAGCAGAGAGAGTATGTGGGTTTGGGGTTTTATTGTTAGCAGGGCTGTTCTCTCTGAGGTCCAGGCCAGGGCAAGAAGGCTATGGGAGGGTGAAGCAGGTGCACGGGGCCCAGGTTCTTGACGTGGCTCTGGCCGGGGCCTGCGGATCCTGCCCAGTGGCCTCGGGACCTGTGTGGGGCCCCACTTCATTCCCGCGGTCCTCTGACTCTTGGCTCCTTCGAGGGAGGGCTGTTCTGGGAAGAGCCAAGGGAGGATGGTCCCCTAGGGCTTCAGAGGAAGCATGTTCTGGGATGCCTCCCTCTCCGTCCAGGGCCCTCCGCCTGCCCCCCGGGGGAGCCTCCAGGCCTCGCCTCCCTCAGTGGGGCCCGTGGCCTTAGGTAGCCGTGGCTGTAGCTTGCGTGCACAGAGGCAGCTTTGGGGCTGTGTCAGGCTCTGGGGAGAGTGAGGGGGTTCCCAGGGTCTGTCCTGCAAAGGAGTAGCTTCTTCCAATGTCCCACTAGTGCTCCAGCGCCTCAGCCGGGCCCCCTGTGCTCCACTGCCTACAACGGTCTATTCCCCAATCTTGGGGAGCACAGGGCCCCCAGGCCCCTGTGACAGGGGTGGGACAAGTCTGCTGACGGCCAGTGCTCACGCCACAGGTCAGGCAGGGAGGGCCTGGGCTCGCGCTGCCCACTTGGGTCCCGAGTGGGAGTGTCCCCTGGGGGGAGCCCCATGCAGATGGCCAGGAGGGGGTGATCATGTGGCCCAGGGCTCGTGCTTGGAGCTGCTACTGCCCAGCCCAGAGGCGCCATTCTCCGGAGGAAGGGCTTCAGGCAGGGGTGACGGGCCCGGCACCCCATCTCAGAAGGCAGCACACTGCCCCCCATCAGAGGAGGGCCAAAGCCGTCCATCTGCTCCTGCCCAGGCCAGCCCCCAAGGCTTCAGGAAAAGCCAGCTCTGGGCTTTGTTTATTTTTGGAGTTTTAACTGGCTGGGTGAGGAAGTGAGCCTTGTTAAAGGGGATTTAACTGTGGGTCACTGTGAGTTTGAGGGGCTTAGGAAGAAAGAAAGAAAGGGCTTTTCCCTTCATCCTCCCCAGAGCAGGGGCCCCTTGCTCACAAAGGCGCAGGCCCCTGAGCGGGGACCTCAATGCCAGCCCAGCTGGAGGGAGCCTGCTAATGGGGAAGAGCTTAAGTCATTTATGGGAACCGGAGAGGGGTTTCTTAGCACTGAAAAGAAAGGCCTCTCCACTCTGGGGAGGGCCGAGGGCTGGGCTGGGGGATTTCCCGGGCTTTCTTCATCAGGCCCTCAAGGGGAGGGTTGTCCCTCTGCCCTCTGGAACCCGAAGCCAGCGTAGGTCTCATGGGCCTGGGGTGCACTACAGACCCACGCCCCTTGATCCCCCTAACCCCTGGGCCGTGAGCCAGGCAAGCCTGGGAGGAGAGTAGGGTCCCAGTGGGGCCACCTAGGTGACTGCGGAGACCCTCCTGGTCTTTGCTCTGAGCACAGGCCTGTGAAGCAGAGGGGTAGGAGCTCCGGGCCTGGCCTGGGGTGTGTGATTCCGGGCACCCCATGCCCTTCCCTTATCCCTGAGGGCAGGCCTCCTCTGTCTGTCAGTGCTTGGGGTCCTGGAGTGGTAGGACCCCTTGGTGACGGGGAGAGGTGACTTTGGGCTCCCCACTACAGAGGGGGCAGGGGCAGGGCTCTGCGGCCCTCCCCTGCCGGGAACTGCTGTGTCCCCCCGACTTTGTCACTCTTACTCTTTCCTCCGAACTCGGGCTCCTGGGCCTGAATCCCAAGATAGCCCTTCGTCAGGAGTCAGATCTCACCCTGGCCTCCGGAGGGTTTTATTATTATGGGAAACAGCCAAAGTGGTGAGGAGGGGGGGGCCATCATCTCTTGCAACCAGATAAAATAGAAACAACTAAATAAAGCACCCTTGCTGCTCAAGGGAAAAATTCTGCTTGTCAATTATGATTTATGAGCGATTGCCAAACGGGGAGCTGGCCTGCCTGTCTCGGAGGCCTGCTTCTGCCTCCCCCAGTGTGGTGGGCGGTGGGCGAGGCTGGGGGTGGCTGGGCTTTTCTGGGAGAAGGTGGGTCCTTCCACAGCACGGGCTGTTAACCCCTTGTTGCCTGCATATCCAGTGCCCGGCTGCCAGAGGGAAGGGAGGGGACCTCGTGCCCCCGAGTTGGCACAGAGGAGGGGAGGGCATATGGACGGCGGCCCCTGGCGATGCGCCCACGCCAGGCCCTGGCTCCGGTCCCAGTGTGAGCTTGGGACGGTGGCGGGTAAGCTCTCTATCCCTCTCTGCCCTATAAAGTCCCTGGCAGAGCCGCCCCTGCCGCCTCCCGGGCTCCCCGCGGAGGGGCACCAATTTGTCCTCGCTTGTGGCTGCTCCGGCCAGATGGTGGGTGTTTCCAGGCCACAAAGTCCTCTGACCTTTGAACAGTTGTCGCCGAATTTCAGTAATGAAAGGGCCTCTTTTGAATACGTACAAATGAGACGTTATATTTCCATACATTTTATTTCCAGCCTCATCTGCGAATCTAATATTGACCCGGAGTTATCTGTGATGGGGAAGTTATTAATTCTGACAGATATAAGGGAGAAGCTAATATTCGCCTTTTACAAACACCTAATATTAATCTCGGGCGCTGTAAACGAGTGCCGCACGCCGGCATGGGGGAGATGACACCAGCTCGGAATTTGATAATGAAAAATGGGGAAGTTTAATTTCAGGGAATGGATAAAAATGTTTGCCCGCTGTGAGGTAGGCAGCACGGGAGGCCCTGGGCAGGGCTCCCAGAGGACAGGGCACAGGTCTGGTGGCACCCTGCCTGCCCCAGGGCCCGGGACCCAGGGGGCCTGAACACCCTAGTCCTGCAGGCCACCACCTCCCCACCCCCCGCCTAGGAGATGGAGAGCCAACCTTGGGGTTGTCCACTGGGTAGGGGTTGACCTGCGGGCTCAGAGCTCCAGGGGGTGCACGCACTCTGGGCTCCAGGGTAGACCGGGCAAGTGGGCAACAGAAGGAAGGAGAAGCCAGAGTAGAGGTGGGGAGGGGGAGAGCTCGGTGAGGTTCCAGCTCCTAAAGTAGAAGCAGCCTCAAATGTGCCCTTTGCCCTGGGGACCCTGCCTGCTCTGTGGTCCCCTCATTGCAGCCCTAGGGTCCCCCGTGTTTGTTATGGGCTCAGCCAAGGCCATCTCTCACTTTTCCGGCCTGTCCCCTGTGTCTCTGCTCCTGCTGCTTCTGGCTTCTCCCCTGCAGGTCCCAGTTCCGAGCCCCTTCCTGTGGGAGGCCACCTGGTGCTCACCAAGTCGAGCCCCCTTCCATAGACTCCTATAGGGTCAAGGGATGGCTTGTGTCCAAATTCCTGTTTCAGAGTCCTACCCGCAGCCCCCCCAGAACACAGGAACATTGGGAACAGGCTTGGTGCAGAAGGAGGTAGTTTGGCTGAGATCACGTGGGGGCGGGGGGAGCCTGAGGTTCAGTGTGACTGGTGTCCTCATACAAGGGGGACGTGCGGACCTAGGAGAGCGCCCCATGAAGGCGAAGGCAGACACTGGCTGACACATGCTGAACGAGGCATGCGCCAAAGTTTGCCGGCAAAGCCCCAGAAGCTAAAGCAGAGGTTCTCAGAGGAACAGCGGCGTGCACCCCGCACCCCGCACCCAGCCTCGGCCTCTGAGCCGCGGAACAGCACTCGTCTGTGGCGGAGCCCCTCGCTCAGGGTCCTCCGCACGGCAGCCAGACGGAAGGCTCTGCTCGCACTCTGCTCGCTCACCAGGAGTGCACGATTATACCGCGTGAGCACCCCCCTCCCCGGGGATACCGTCCTGTGCCCCGCGCGTGCACCTGTCTGTTCCCAGGGCTGGCAAGCTGCCAGGCACATGGGTGGCCCCCCCTAAGAGTAGATGGTGGGTAAGTGGCCGAGTCCTGTTGTTGCCTCTGCCAGAAACACAGCAGTAAACGTTCATTAGACTCCTTCTGTTTGCCCTGACTGGTGCCAAGGGCTGGGCTGTGTACAGAAGACATACCCTACCCAGCTACGCCCCAGCCTGTCCTGGTGGAATGTTGTTTTGTATTTCTTGTGGGGCCAAAGGCGCTGGCAGTCTGGTCAGGGGAGGGCTCTGCACTCCAGCTGGGGGCAGCATTCAGCTCGGGCAGAGAAGGTGGCTTTGGAAGACCCAGGGACAGCTGGAAGCTTGGGGGCCTTCCTGGAGGTGAGCAGGCCTCGGGCAGTGTGCTCCTCCTCGGCTCACCCTGCTTGTGGGCCTTTGGGGCGGCAACCAAGAAGCTGTGCAGGGGTCACAAAGGGCTTCCCACTTGACCCCTGAAGCACGGCATCTCCGCGACGTCACAGCGGACCCTGACGGGTGCCTTGCACACTCTGGGGAGCGGAGCCTTGCACACTCTGGGGGGCAGAGCTTATGTCATGGGGCCGATGGGATGCCTTTAAATCTCCAGCTGCTAGAACTGGGAAGGACCTCAGCCATCACTGAGTCTATCTACTCTGTACCAAGAGAGCAGGTGAGGAGACAGAAGCCCAGAGAGGGGGAGTAACTTATCCAAAGGCACACAGCAGGTCAGACTCTGAGCAGGGAGAGAGCCAGCCCCTTGGCTTAGGGCTCAGACACTCACTCTCCCAGGCAGAAGGGGTTGAGGAAACGTTGGCCTTGAGGGGAAGAATGCAGGGGAGGGAGGTCAAGACCATCCTTTCTGCCTTTTTCCTCCCCCGCCACTAAGTTGCAAGCCTTCAACGTTCTCTCCGCAAACGGAAGCATCTGGGAGAATCCCAGGGGCTGCCTGCTCCTCATGCCAGCGCGTGCGCTTCCTTTCTCACCCCGTTCTCCCTCGCACACCCTCACCCCAACGCCTGCTCACCCTCACACCCCACGTGTGTGGCTGGACGAGCGCATGGTGAGTCACTGGGCCGCACACACAAGGCCGGGGCCGCTCAGAGTAGGAGCCTACGCTCTGCTTGTGTGTCCGTGCGTCCCCGCCCACGCACACACACACAAACACACCTATGTGCCGAGTGGACCCTGAGGATAAGGGTCCGGGGGCTCGGGACTCCTGGGTTATGTGTGGCTCGGGCAGCAGAAGGAAGATGGGATCCTGACTACTTCTCATGATTGCACATCACAAAAGGCCTTTGAGGACCCAGGAATCACGCATGATTGTGAGCATGATTGTGCGTGAGTGTGTGCAAGTGTGCATGAGTGTGCACACGCACAGAGCAGGGAAGTCCATACAACCACGGTCTCCTTTCTCCTCCCAGGTGCTCCTGGTCATGGTGACGCCTGATCCGTGTTCACTCTCATTGCCCTCTCCCCTCTCCCGTGGTACAGGTGACAAAGGTCCTTCGGTGCCTTCCCGTACTCCCCGGCAGGTCTCTGTCCCTCCCCGGTGCTGGCGATCCCCGGCTGGGCTGGGCTTTGGCAAGACTTTCCTACAGGTCCCATGTAGGTGAGCCTGCCTGTCTGACTTCCCTGTGTGCCGGGCCCAGCTGTCGTGGCCCTGTCCACCTCTCGGGTGGGTCCTCCCCGGGGGAGCCGGGCTCCAATGGCGAGCCCCACGAGGGCACCGGCGGCCTCTTGCCCGACCTTTGTGAGCTGAGACTGTGTTTATTGTCAGAAAGATGACTCAGAAATCCTCGACATATCGTACCATCAGCATTATGATCGGAGAAACAACACCTACAAAATCTATTATTCATTAAGTGGAACCAATATATAATTTAAAACAGTGGGTTTTGTCAAATAATGTTAGGTCAGCATAATTTTCTGCCTATTACTAATATCTATAACATCTTTGCCTTAGTCAGCTCTATTTAAATATGCAATCATTTACAGCTTTTGAGAATATTTCTGTGCACTCCCAATTTCCAATATTCAACTACGACAAATTTTATGCTGACATCAATAGCAAACTATTAAAGACAGTATTTCATTATTGGTTTTTCATCCCAAAAGTTATTTACAATTATATACTAAGCACTCATATTAAAGGAAACCATTTAAATGAGGTGCTATCTTCTTTAACAATATGTCTGTCACAGAATGAGATTGTGTTTAAAGATTTTATCAAGAAATGGTTGTTTGCTGAGGTTATGTTTTGTCCATGAAATATGCATTTCATATCTCTTTCATTTCATTAACATAATTTAATTTGTGCTTTGCATTTTGTGCATAATACATATTTGATTTACAAAACAAATATTTCCATTAGAAAATGAATTTCATGCAGGCAAAAAAGCAGAACCAAATGATGTATTGAAGGAAAATAAGAAGAAATGAAATGCATTTTCTCAGTCTATTAAAAAATCTATGGCATTGACAGAAAGTGCACTTAGTGCTACATTTAAAAAATAGCACATATGTCAATGTATTAACAAATAGAATTGGAAATACAAATATTTCCCTATATCAAGCCAAGAATCTCTTTATTTTAATTGAGTTGATTTAAAAGCCCAACTACAATTTAATTTTTATTTCATGATGTGGTGCTGGGGCTGGTGCCGTTGGAGCTGTGTGGGGTTGGCGGTTGATGGAAGAAGATAGTTGACCTTAAAAATGGCTTTTATTGACAATGGAGAGACATGGTTGAATAGGAAGCGAATGGGAAGCGGGCCCTTTGTGATCCGGGAGCAGGGAGGGGACGGCGGGGAGGGCAGGCTTCTGAGCAGCTCTCGCTTGGCTGCTCCCCGCCGCCCCTCCCAGACCCCTCTCTCCTGGGCCCAGCACACCCCCTTACCCTTGTAGGCCTTGATGGGGTTCCGGGAAATGGGGAACTGGAGTTTTTGGTGGCCCACGCATGAGATGGAGGCTCGGGGACAGTGACTGTGGTTCTCCGAGCTGGGACTCTCTTAGCCCCTTGCTCTGCTTCCCACCCCAGAGGACCCTCCTCCTTGCCAGGGCCATGGCCCAGGGTGCAGCAGGGGCAGGCACACCCCGTCAGAACTCATGCAGCCTTATTGAGAGGTGGTGTGCTGGGCCCAACGTGACAGTCAGTGGTGGAAGACGCAAGAAGGTACGACCTAGACATCCTGTCGGTCACTGAGAGACATGGGGAGCGGGTAGGCCCTCAACCCAACAACCCAGGATTCCACGCAGCCCCGTGGGAACAGAGGGGTGCTGACCCTTCAGGAGAGCTGTAGGACGGGGGCCTGAGGGGCAGACCGCTATAGTGCTGCTTCTCAGAGTGGACAATCTCGCAGAGTGAGTCTGTGGCCAAGCTGTCTACACTGGCCACCGCACTGGGTTCCTAGTCCCTGACTTGAAAGGCCTTTCCTGCAGCCCACAGATCCGTACCCCAGGCCCACTTGGCCTCCCACAGAACAAGGAAGCAACCCTCGGCCTGACAGTCCTCAGGACGGGCGAAACAGGGTCAGAGGGATCTCAAGTATCAGCTTGAGGCTGTTTGGAACATCCCCAGAGACTCTTTAGAGGAGAACAAGGGCTAGACTTGGTGCTGTGATTGCTGAGGAGGGCTGTCTGGAGCTCACGAGACCCTCCTGTTTATATGTGCGAAGGGCAGTGGTGACACTGGGGCTCTGAGTGAGACTATAATATACAGATGTATAGGCTGTGCACTGAACCACAGAAGAGATGCCATTCATCTCTACTACATTCATCTCATCTACATTCATCATGTAGATGAACATGAGAAGTATGCCCCTCGGAGTTGTGCAGTATGACTGCCCTGTGGCTGAACCAAGACTTTCGACAGGAAGGCCACATCACACCATCAGTGGCCATGGAACATCACTGGTAGGGATGGGAATGCTTCCACCTGCTCCCATAAATTCACACGCGCACTGTCCTCACACTCATGCATGCTCACACGACTCCCAATACTCCCATTCTCTGTCTGCCTGTCTCTGCCACTGTCTGTCTCTCTCTGTCTCTCTCTCTCTCTCACACACACACACATACACTCTCAAGACCCCAAAGACCAGCCTGCTTATCTATGCCCACCTAGGTCTGTGCCTTCAGGGCTCCTTATCCCCTTCCTGTCAGAACGTAGGCCTCTGAGCCTGCCCCCTTGGGCAGTCCCCACCGTGTCAGACAGAGGTCCATGTACACCTGGGCCCCAAAAAGGATGGGTCACCTTGCATGTGAGAAATGCCCACAGGTCTCTGGGGCACAGATGCCTGGGCAGGGGGCTAAGAGATACTGAAGGGGGGCTTCCTCCATGATCTGAGTGGGACCTCGAATGCCAGACGGGGGGCTGTGTGTGTTCTTGAAAGCCCTGGGCCAGCCTGGCGTCCCTGCTCCTAACTCTGGCCCAGTCCTTCAAGCCCTCTTTGGGCTGTCCAGGGCCTGAGGAGAACATGGATTGTAATCAGAAAAATCCCTTTTGTTTCTATATCAAACATCACCAAAAAAGATCAAGCTGGTTGGAGAGGGAGGGAACCAGCCGCGGAAGAAGGAAGCTGAATGGCGCATAGCAGGGGCTGACGTAAGGGAAGAGGGGCTGGGAAGGTCCACAGCCTGGGGTCAGGGATGTCTTCGTTGGCATCCCACTGTGTGTCAGGAGCTCCCGGGCACCCACAGTCCAGTCTGGCTGCCCACACCCCCGCGTACCTGGCCCCCAGCCTGGGTCCCTGGCCATGCTGCCTGAAGGAGGCAGGGAGTCAAGGTCTACACGTGGTCTCTGTTGTACCATGGAAGCTGAGGCCACTGAGGCAGAAGTCACGGCTGCAGTGGGGTAGAGACGTGGACAATACCCATCCATGATTGGAGAAGGTACTTCCTTCCTCTGTGACCCACAGGTCGGGATGCTGGTGTCCACCTCACAGAAGAAGAGACAACAGGTGTGCACGGAGGAGGATGGCTGTCCCCGCTGGGATGGGGCCGGGCCACCATGGGCTCGGCTGGAGAAGAAGGCGGGAATGTGCTAACACAGGAAGTCAGCTTGCTTTCTGGCTGGGGCACTGGAAGAAAATCCATCTCTTGGGGAGAAATACCTCCTCATATTAGTAGTAGGGATTTCTGGCCCCAGCTGAGCCAGAGTCCCTCTTCCCTGGAGGGAGGGGGAGTGCACGAGGGCCTCAGGAAACTTCTAGCTGTCCCACCTTCTCGTGGCTCCTCAGGAAGGGAGGTCTTCAGAGAGCGTGAAGCTGCTGGGGCCGGATTGCTTCCTCACCTTGGCGGGCAGGGAGCCTGCCCCGGAAACGGTGCCAAGGTGTGTCCGAGCCGGGGCAGTTCCTGGGGCTGTGTCCTTCCTGGGGCTCTGTAGCCCTCCCCTTTCTGGCCAGCCAGGTGTTCATCTCCTGAGGACCTGGGACATTGGCATCAGAGATAAGGTCAACCTGCCTTGAAAGGATGCTTAATTTTGCTCCCAGGGTGACACATTCTAGGCCCGGGGTGCTCTCTGGTGAGCTCCATGCCAAGTATTGGGGTAACAGAGGCATGGGACTCTGTCCCTGCCACAGTGAGACACCCTTCTGAAGAGAGTTTATCCTTAAATGATCTTAACAGATAGTTCTATTAAATACAACTTCCTTTTAGGCATTGAATTTATATATAGCTAATACAGATGCAGAATTTTAAGCACGAGTTGGCTTCGAGTGAGAAACACTTTCTCTTATAGGGACCAGCCTTCTCCATCCTGCCACTCTCCACTCTCATCCTAGCTCCTCAGCATGGCCACTTCCCACTCTTTTTGTTGTTCTAATCGCATTTGGTTTTGTTTGCTACTGTTATTGCTGTCTTTTTTTTAAAGTACCATTATGAATTTATGCTCCAATTTCCCACCAGAATTAGAAACTCATGGGACAACCCAGTGCTGTGACATATCGGGCTGTCCTACATTCCCATTTCATTTTTCTTGAGGTCCTGCTGCTGGAACCTCTTTAAGAAGGAGGCTCAGTGGCTCTCCTGGTGTCTCCCTTCCACGTTAGCCTGGGGACAGACCATGGCTACATCCTCCCCTTTCTCGGTTCATTCCTTCATTTTGTTGGTATACACCCTCCAGCAACTTTCTGAGAAAGGTGCCTGGAGAATTCTTTTCTTTTTGGATTGACTTGACTGGCCATTTGGGAGGATCTATGCTCCGAAGTTGGAATCCTTTTCCCTGTCAGTGTTGATGGCACTGTCCCAGTGTCCTCTGGGATCCAGCAAGCCTGCTGACAAGCCCCATGCCTTTCCAACGTGACCTGTTGTCCCCTGAAAGCATTAAGATCCTGTGTTTATCCCCGCAGTTCTGAGATCCCACATGGATGGGCTCACTCTGTCTGGAAACGTCTGTCCTTCACGGCCAGGATGTTTCTTTGAGCTACTGCCTTCGGAGACATCCGCCCCGGTCTTCCTTGGCCACACGTGTCTGGACGTCCTGTCGTCTATCTCACCCCCTCTTCCCGCTGCCTTAGCTGGTCTCTCCCATCTCCATCTTTGTTCTTTCTCTTCCGCTTCTGAGGGATGAACTTCACTTTACCTTCCAACTGCCGATTTGCCGAAATCCTTCTCTCCTATTTCTCATTTTAAAAAGCTCTTTCTTTCTTCTCTCTCCTCCTCCTCCTCCTCCTTCTTCTAGTTCATGTTGCTTTTGTCCATCTCTGGCTCCTGTTTCAGGGAGTCATGTAGTCTCTTCCTTCTCTGAGGCATTAATGATAACCTCCTGGGCATTTCCTTCTAAAAAAAATGTGGCAAAAAACACATTATACGAAGCCTACTGTCTTTGACAAAATTTCGAGTGTTTAATGGGACACGAAGGAAGCCAATCATAAGTGGGCGAATACCACAAGATTCCACTTTGGTGAGGTATCTAAATTAGTCCAGCGCAGAAGCCGGTAGGACAATGGCAGTGGTCAGGGCTAAGGGGACAGGAGGGGAAATGGGACTTGCTTGCTCTTCCCTGGGTGTAGAGGTTCAGTGGGGCGTGATGAGGAAGGGCTAGAGATCTGTGGGCATTTTCTCTCTCACTCTTGCATCGCCTCCATGTCTCCCAAGTCCCTCTGCTGGCCTGTCTCTTGTTTTGGAGACCCTCCTCAGATGCCTGGTGGCATGACTTGGAATGAAGGACCAGAGGCCCCTCTGGAAAGCTAGTGTGCAGACTGGCCCGCCGGGACCTCTCTGTGGGCCACGGGGAGGTGACCCACCCGTTTCCTGGGAACAGCCATGTGTGGGATCCACGGGTGTCTCTCCTGGGCCAGTCTTGCCCGTGAGAGACCCTCTGATCTCCCGTGGGCTTGGGAGTATGTGGATGAGCACAGCGGTCAATTCTGGAGTCTGGAGGACTTGGGGCTCACTGTTTCCTATAAGGCTTCTTTGTCCTCCTTGTTCCCATCATGGTACCTGCTTTCTCTGCCCACCTTCTCTACAGAACAGGTCCCACTCTCTGCTGGGGGGCAGGGGTGCGCCCTTGGACCCCCGGGCCTGGGAGTTTATCGGGGTGACAGACGCTCGGTCATCCCTCCACTCTCAGCTCTGTCCGCACCTTGTGCTCAGACGTACCCGGTGGCCTCAGGCCCCCAGCGGTCGCCCCTGCAGCTGCTCACACTGGTCCCCTGTGCCGCCCACTCGCCATCACTCCCTCTGCTTGCCTTTCCTCATGACATCAGTCAAAATCCCCCCATTCTCTCTGCTGTGCGGACTCGTGCCTTTTCATTCTCTAGCTGCCTGCTAGTGCCCTGGGCATGAGAACAGAGAGAGGCATACGTGCTGAGTCTTCCGCGGGTACCCACAGAGACACAAGCGTGGGGCTCCCCTGCGCCAGTCCCCTCCGGTCCTCTGGACTCAGTTTCCTCATGTGAGCACGACAGAAGTACTGGGTGACCTCACCTCCCAGCTCTGCCAGTGTTTCTGGGTTCTGCTGAGTTCTGAAAAAAACCTGCCCAGATCCCACAGATCCCACAGAAGGAAGCTGGGCTGTTTGTCCAGAATGTCCCCAGGCTGAGTCCAGGCCCCTCTTCCTCCCAGTCACAACCAGCTCGACCAGGCTCTGTGCCCAGGAGGCCCCTCCCTCCTCACACTCAGCCCCCGCAGGCCAGGAGGGGACGTGCGTGCGACAGAAGCGGGAGAGGTGGCTCCCACACGAGGTGGGTCCGTGGCTCCCACACGACTCGTGGTCCATCCCACACACATGCAGAAGTTTTTAGTATAAACACCCACACTGGCCGGCTGTATGCCCCGCTTTAAAACACAATGTAGTAATACAAAACATGAGTTACAAGAAGGCCAGCGGAGCAGGAGGACAGAGTTTGTGCCTCAGTTCCCAAGAGGAGGGGGCACGTCGTGCCATGCGGAATGGCAGGGGGGACTGCCGGCATGGGTGGGCAGCAGAGGGAGGGAGGGGAAAGGGCGACACGAGCCTTTGCTGCGTGTCCTCTGGAAGGAGCTGGTGCGGCCGGGGACACAGGTTAGGACTGGCGGGTTGGGGTAATTTCCACAAGTGCTGGGGCGCAGGGCTGTGTCTAGACACCGGCTACCGGGCCCTGTGGTGATATGGGCAGGGGGTAGCAGCCTGGAGGGGGAGCATCCCACTGCACGGAGGGAGGGGAGGGGAGGTTGGTGCGGGCCCTGGGTTGGTGGCTTGCCTGACCGTTCCATGTTCTGAGGACTAGCTAGCCCCGGGGGGGGGGGCAGTCCCTACAGGGGTTACAAGGCCCAGATGTCAGAGCATCAGAATCACTGAGAGTAGAGGAAGTAGTTAATAAATGGCCCAGTCTAGCTGCCAGAGAGAGGCCTCTGCTGGGCGACGAGAGGGGCAGGAAGGGTAGATGTGGGTACGCTGGGCAGGTTCCCCTGGGCCCTCGGGGCCAGAGAGCTGGGCAGGTGCAGGAGGCATCCTGAGCGAGGACTGCACGGAGGGGACAGGCTGATGCGCCGGAGGCAGGTGAGGGGCTGCCTGGGGAAGGGTCTGTGAAGGAGCTTGAAGGGTGACATTGTGGCTGCTTTGGGGGTTCTCCTTCTCCTCCTCGCAGAGCATCAGCCGGTCAGCCAGCGCTCAGTGATGCGTGTGAACAGGCTGCTAAGAAGTACCCAGCAGCCCCCCTGATCCCCACCGTTGCTGTGGCACAGCAGGGGAGCCCGGGGCACTCTGGGTGCAGAGCAGGTGCTTGCGGGGGAGGGGGAGCTGGAGAGAGAGGGGGGCCTTTGGGTGCCCCTCTCTGGTGATGTTGGTGGAGCGGGCGGGTGGGGGCCTGGCCCCTCGGTTCCTGTCCCCTGCGGGTCAGGGCGCCCTCACGGGGCCCCGCTCAGGGGAGGGGCCTCCTCAAGTGCCACCTGATGGCGGGAAAATGAAAGCCGTGATTTAGAGGCCGCCTCCACTCGACGGGCTGGCTTCCGTAGCCCAAGACGCTCAGCTAATGAACCTCAAGCAGATTCATGGCTGTGCGTGAAGTCGACGGGGTCCTCACTCCGCGGAGACGAGCGGCATAAATCTTTGTTTTTAATGTCTAATGATATGTAAAATATTTAAATTTGCAACTCAGAATTATTAAGCTGCCAAGGTTTTTTGCCTATTAAAGTGTATTCTTGTCGGAGAATTTATGGGGCGCCCTGTGCCCGCCGCCAGCCCCTGTGAGGGGACAGGAGGTATAGATTTGTGGTCTCCTACTGTAAAAAACTTCAGGATCGTCTGACCCTGTAAACTGAAAATTCATGTCTCTCGCCCGGGGACAAATGCATTCTTTGTAAAGGCGGCCCATGGCCAGCCTTGGGCTCATGTTAGTTTATTGTCACTGGTTGATAACGTTTAATGGAAAAGATACAAGAGTGCCAAAGAATTTTAATTATTTTTGTGATAAAGTTATATGTTCGGCCTTGAAAAAGTAGAGATAATGCAGGGATTCATTATTATTCCCACTGTGTTTAAACAGACGACACAGAATGCAAACAAAAGCAGATGAAATTTGAAAAGTATTATCAATATTGCAGATAGCAGATGCCCTTTCGAATCAGAACAAGCATATCTTCTATAGCAACTTTATGGTTGAGTAGTTTATTCATTTCTATTAGAAGGTTGTACGTTTCTAAAATATGTAGATGGTATCTAGAAAAACCAACCAACCAGACGGGTCATTCTGCTTGTTTTCCTAAATTTATTATTTCACTTCTGCGGGCCCGATCTGAGGGGCATTAACATGGGAGCGGAGTCTTATTGTGTCAAATTCTATCTCGTGCGTGACCTTTGGCGGGCTTGGCGCTGGCGTGGAAAGGAAATCGGAACGAGGTGTCTGGACCATGGCGGAGTGCGCGCTTGGCTTTATCTGGGTTGTGGTTGTGAGGCTGGAGTCAGGGTCTGCCTATCTGTTGGTGAACTTGCCATATTCTCTGGGTTGCTCTTGGCACCCGACGGAGGGAAACGGGTCCTGAAGCAAAGGGCGATTTTCCCTCACCACCCGTCCTCCTCCCAAACTCCCCCACCCGCCAGCCCCAGACTGCAAGAGTCACTCCAAGGTGTTCAAGAGGATTTTGGCTTCACCTTGGCACATAAAAATGGATCCGACTTCTTTCGAGGGCTACAGTCTACCTGGATGACCGCTTGATCCTGACACCCCTCTTTGGGGTGGGACGCTTGTGCCTTCCTATTCTGAGGAATTCTATCCTCTCCTTTCTGAGAAATGGATCAATCCTTGTTCTCGTGTTCACTCAGCAGGGTAGCCTGGAGCTTCAGCTTTGTAACCAGGGCCTTGGGTTCCTTGGGAGCCCCTGTTTTCTCAGCCGTAACATGGGTTTGGATACTGTTGGGGTTGTTAGCTTTACAAGGGGTGATCGAGTCATGAAAGCTCTCAGCCCCTGTCTGGCAGTAAGTGCTCGGTAAGAGCGAGTGGCTATTACTATTGGTACTGTTGTTTGCTTCCACTGACGGCTCCTGGCGCATAGGCGATCGCTCTCCCGTCCCAGTCGTCGGCTGAATGGGGCTCCTCCCAGGGCTGATGTTTCTTTGAGGCGGCTCCAGGAGTGTGACCAGCACAAGTTGGGTCTTTGAGGGTAGCTGTGACGCACGGAGGAGGAGGGCAGGGAACCCTTATTCCTGGGTGCTCGGAGCTAAAGGGTCTTGGCCATGGGGAGGCTGTGAGGGCAAGCCCAGACTCTGGAGGGGTCATCAGGCCTGGCCGGGAGCTGAGGACAGGTTTGGACAGGGGTGTCATGAATTAACCAGTGCTTTCAAGAAGCTATTCCTGGCACAAAATGGCTTCTTAGGAGAACAGACTGGCTCAGAGACAGGACATTTGTAGAAATAAGCCACGTGATGAACCATAAAAAACGTCTTCCTATGTTCCAAAGGACCGGTAAGATACCTACTGCGTGCCCTGTCCACAATGGAATAATACTAGAAATTAAAAGAAAAAAGATAGCTGGATTTTCCTATGTGTTTGGAAGCTAAATTGCATTTGAAACAGAAATAATAAATTAGGAAAACCTGGCATGGACAGATCTTGAAGATGTTATGCGTCAAAATGCATGGGTCACAGAGAAAGTCCCAAGTACATGGAGGGAAATTTATGTCTTTTGGGTACATTTATCAGGAAACAAGAAGGATCAACCACAAATGAGCTTAGCTTTCAACTGCAGAGATTGGGAAAAGAGCAAACCCAAAGAAATAGGAAAAAGACACTTATCACGTAGCGCAGACTCTCAGAGACACAGACAGCTTCTTGCAAAGAGTGCTAAGGCAGAGCAAGGGGCCAGAGATGATGGAGGCCGGAGGCAGACCCAGGAGGTCTCTGGTGGAGGGGATGGGCCAAGGGGACCTGAGTTTCCCAAGCATCTGCCAGGACCGGTTTCCCTGGACAGTCCTGCTTTATGCCTGTCGTCCCCTCATAATTATTAATGACAGCTCCTTTCATCTCCGAGTGTCCTGGTTTGGAAGGTAATGTACACCTGTGAGCCATCCACCAAGAGCCACGCGTGGCCACTAAAAGCTAGAAATGTGGCTTGTCCCCAACGTGATGTGCTGTTGGTGTGAGCTCACGCCAGCTTTTGAGAACATAGTACAAGAAAAAGAATGTGAAATAGCTCAGTGTTTTTTTTTACGTTGATTACATGTTTAATAATCTTTTAGACACATTGGGTACATTATTAAAATTAATTTCACCTGATTCTTGTGTGTGGCTACTGGAGAATTGAAAATTGCCTGTGTGGCTGGCATTCTATTTGTTTCCCCCTTTTTTAGAGAGAGAGAGAGGGAGGGAGTACATGTGCTTTGAGCATGGGGGATGGGGGGTTGGGGCAGAGGGAGAGGGAGAGAGAGAATCCCAAGCAGGCTCCACGTCCTGCACAGAGCCCGACGCAGGGCTCAATCCCACGACCCTGAGATCGTGACCTGAGCCAAAATCAAGAGTCAGGTGCTCAACCGACTGAGCCCCCCGGGTGCCCCGGCATTCTATTTCTGTTTTCCAGATCAGCCCGGCTGTGAGCGGGCTCTGGGCTGGGAGAACACTGACCTGTCTTGGTCAAATTACACCGTCTGTGCAGTGGGAAAACAACCTGTCTGACGAGATCGGTGGATGGAGTGGGGGGTGGGGAGTGACACTCAGATAATTCATACAAAGTACTCAGCACTGTGCACTTAGCATTCATTAGGTACTAGTTGCCAGTCATAAAACCCAGCGTAATGACGAGATGCTTCCTCCCCACAGTCCTCTGACGCCGTTTTATCGCCTAGGAAGTGACGGCGCACGGAAAGCTTTAGTGGCTCGTCCGTGGTCTCCGGAGTGCGGAGCCGGCCTGCCCCTCCCGCCGCATGGCGCACCTGGGACCCGTCACCCGCACTCCGGTGCCGACACGGGCTGGCTTCTCCGCCTCTAAGCCGTCCTTCCTTCCTCCAGCTTGTCTGCCTTTGCCCTCCTGCGGCCCACCAGCCCCTGGTCGTCTCTGCCCCCCCCGGCCCCGAGCCAGAGGAGGATGTACTCCAAGTTTCCCTCTCTCCGTGACCTCCCCTAGTCCTCCTAGCACCCAGCATTCGGCTTGGCCCCTGGCACAGACTCCCGGCAGTTTGATGGATGCTTTCTTGGTTCCTCAAGGAAACTCTCCAGCTTGAGCTAAATGCTGTTCTTTCAGACCTTCGAGCAGGATGGGCCTTAGCCACAGTGATCGGCGATGTGGTGAGCAGAAATGCCCTTGGGGAGCCCGGTCCGTGCAGGACTGCGAGAGCTGGTCTCCCCAGCCGGACGTGCTTGACTTGGGGACCTACCTGAGCCTCAGGTACAGCTCCTGGTTTCATGGATCGCACCACAACCTCCATTTCGGTAAGGACAACCCCCTCGGCCAGGTTCCTGTCCTGAGACCCCTCCCTTGCCCTTCCAGTGGCGGATCCCCTGTAGACCCGGTACCTGACCCAGTGTGACATGAGCCGACAGGAAGCCACCGTGGGCAACACCCCGTCATGGGTCCTGCTCCATTCCAGGGAATTCGGGGACATTTGCCAGCAGCGTCCATGTACTGGCTTCCCTCAAGGGAGACTGGAGCCCGTCAGGGGAGTGAGGAAGCGTGGAGACCAAGAGCTCCTGTTCCCACAGATCTTCAGTGTTGATGAAGTACTTGAGGTTCTTTTCTTTACTCTTCACAAAAGTTCTGCGAGAGGTGTTACGATTGCCGTCGTACAGCTGGGGAAGCCCGCGCAAGGTGGGTAGCTCCCAGTTGGTTCCAGGAAGAGCCAGGACTTGGGAAGGACCTGCCTGGTCCTGGGGGTGGGTGTCACCCTCTGGTCTATACTGGGTGCCTCGGGATGGCAAGGGGCAGGTGGCAGGGAGGAGGCCGTCAAGATGGTGGCAAGAGCTTGAGGTCAGGAGTCGGTAGGACGTGTTCAAATCCTGTCCCAGTGTGGCACCCTGCCCGAGCTATGTGGCAGTCAACCACGGGGGCACCGGTCCACCCTGGACTAACTGCAAGCAGAAGGAGCAGAGCAGACAAGCCTGCTCATGTTTAGCCACGCGGGGGACGGTGGGCACGGCTAGCCTGACCGGGCTGATGCACACAGCAGGCTTCTGCTGTGAGCTTGGCCACCCGGCAGACTGCCTGGAGGAGCCCCACAGCGCCTCATCTCAGGGACCAGCATGGCAGGTGGCCCCTTCATCCCAAAGCCCTTCCTGCAGCCCGTGTTCCTGGGGGAAGGAAGCGCATCTCCCTGCCCGGCTGCCCCTGCCCACCGCGGGTGAGGATCTCAGGGCTCTCCGTGTGGATGGGCTGGGGGCACTTTTCATAAGCACCGGCAGGAGTGAGTGGACTTCTCTTTTATAAGCTCTGCCCTTCTTTGAAAATGGAGCTTCTTAAAATCATCCCCTTTGGGAAAAGTAGCCTCGGCTCTTCTACCATTACGCGCAGTGATAACATTAAACGACAAAATTGTGTACGTAGGTCCGAGGCAGTTATAATTAGAATAATTGTCCTGTGTTTCAGGTGCCCCTCTTTCTGGGAAGCTCAAAGCACTCTGTGAGCATTATCCAATTAATTCTGGAAATAGCCAGTGAGAGAGGTGGGGACAGGTCTGTCGTGCGCCGTTTATGGCTGGGGAACTATAGCCCTGAGAGGTTAAGTGACTTGCCTAAGGTCCCACAGAGTCAGGAACTGAGCCCTATTTCAGTGCGCAGTGGATTGGGATCCTCACAAAAAGCATTTATTATCCAGCCGCGGCTCCAAATGGCAGGTAAAAAGGCCCGGTTTTCAAACAAGTGCCAGAAATTTCCCATTGAGCTCCCAGGTCACAGTTTCTCTTGGAACCCAGAGGAATCCCGCCCTCACTGTGTCCTCGCCATGTCCCCTCCGTGGATGGTAGAGACTCCCTCTCTTGTGGCCGCACGTCCTGTGGCCTGCACTCTGAAAGTAGTGAAGTCATTCATAAAGGTTCCCGAAGATGACACGGAGTGGTGACCGAGAGGACTAACCAAGCCAGATGTACTTGATGGGTTATAGCACCAACTCACTATGAAGAAGAACCTCTTTTTTCCTTTTTTTTCTTTTACAAGAGAAGCAGACTCCCTGCTGATGTGGGACTCGATCCTGGGACTCCAGAATCATGACCTGAGCTGAACGAAGGCAGTTGCCCAACCAACTGAGCCACCCAGGCGCCCAGAAGAACCTCTTTTTTGGAGAAATGATCAGCAGAGTCATGATCTGTCAGGTAGCTCTCTTGATGGTGTGGTTTTTATGAGCTAGCCTCAGCGGGCTTTCCAACATCCCAAACCCCTTGGCAGACCCGCAGTGGGAGCTCCAGAAGTGGCTTGGACCCCAGGTGCCATGAAGGGGACACAGGTGGGAGAGAATGGGATGTCCGGCTGGTGGCTTGTGGGAAGTACAGGATGGGATGAGGTCCCAGGTGTGTATGGACAACATTGCTGGAAAGTTCTCTCCACCTGTAGGCAGAGCATGAGGGTGATGATGGGAAGGATGGAGACACAGGTCTCCAAACAAGCCTCTGGGCACAGCTTCCATGGGAGAGCCTGAGAGTGGGCGTTCCCTCAGGGAATGCTGCCATCGAGCAGGAGGACAAAAGAGCTGGCTCCCATGGGGTGTATCCAAAGTCACTCACTCATCAAAAACTATGGACATCAGGCTCCGGGGAGATGCCAGTGAGCCAGAATGGAATAACAAAACCTACCACACAGAAGCCCGGGTCCCTGCCCTCCTAGGGCACTCCGTCTTGGGGGATCCAGACATGAATGTTTAAGAACCACACAGTTAAACCTAATATTTATATGATGAATTCAAGAAGATAGTGGCCTTGGAAAACGTGAATGAAGAGTGGGGGTGGGGACTGGTGGGGGCTGGTGACAGAGAAAGAGTCCCTGAGAAAGGGCCATCGGCGGAGACCTAAGGGGGTTACCTGCGAAGGTGTGTGTGTGGGAGAAAAGGTGTCCAGCGGCACCAGGAACAGGCAGAGGAAATGAATAAAGGAGTGAGGGATCTTGATGATACATGAAGAGGAACCCAGTCTCTAATGTACCTTTTTCTTGTCTATTTGAATCATTGCCTTAGTCCACGCAGGCTACCATACAAATACCACAGACAAGGAGGCCAGGATTTGGTTAAACAACACGCATGTATCCGTTCTGAAGGCTGAAGTTCAAGGTCGAGGTGCCTGCAGTGTTGGATTCTGATGACAGCCCACTTCCTGGTCTACAGATGGACCCACGGGGGGGGGCGAGAGAGAAGGCCTAATCACCTCCCACAGGCCCCACCTCCACATACCATCACACTGGGGTTAGGCTTCAATGTAGGGACTTGGGGGAGCAGGACACAAAGTTTCGGTCCACAGCAATCATCAAAATTCAAATCCAGTTCAATGTTGCTTACGGGGATGTGTGGAGGAGAGCGTGAAAAGGTGTATGAGGACAAGCTTAGGAGACCCTGAAACCCAGGTGGGACAACTGTCCTCACTGGTCCCTGCTGGCCACAGCTGTGCCCCAGGTTAGAGCCCACGGGATGGGCGGGGTCCTTGCCTGAGGCCCAGAGTCCAGGGGAGAAGAGCACCGTGGACAGGCGGAGAGGAAGCCCCCGTCCATCACAGGCTCCGAGGGCCATTCTTCCAGCTGGGGTTGTGGCCGCTGGTTGGGATTCTCTGGCTATTTGCCCCCAGCTGGTCCCAGCCCTAGAGAGGAAGAAGCAAGGCCCAGGAGGGCTGTTAGGGCCCCCGCTGCTGAGTATGGTCCCTGGGGAGTCAGTGGGCGGGCTGTGGGGGCCCCACACGCATGTCCTAGGATGGTGTCATAGGAGTCCCCGCTCTCGGGCAAGCACGTGCGTGTGAGCATGCTCACACACACACACACACACACACACACACACACACACAGGTCCTACGGCAGGGAAGTTCGTGGTTTGGCTCACTTGTTTCCTGGGCCGCTCCAACCAACACTGTGGGGCTGACAGTCTGCCGTGTTCCCAGATGCCCTTCCCCTGTTATCAGGGGCTCCCCTCAGCCTCCCCATCCTCAAGAGGGGGTACCCGGGACACAGCACGATCTTCCCTGGAGAAGGCCTGGGTGCCCTGGTGAAGCCCGGGGAGCCGGGAGCTTCAGGAAGGCAAACAACTATTAAAACAGCTCTCAGGGGCCGCCTTCCCATCCCGGGAGAATTAGGTGGCCAGACTCCTCCCTCCTGCCCTGTGATTATACAATAGATTTAAAGTCTCTGATATCCACAAATCTACATCAAAATATATTCTCTAGCCGTGGGGAATGTCTCAGAATTGTTAACCTTCTCCCCAGGTATTAGAGGTAGCACACTGTGAGATTAGATGTATATTTTCTTCAAGACACACCACCCATGGAGGGGTTCATATTTACATCTTTTGTTGATATTTTTTATAGATTAAAAGCGCCTCTTTGCTAGGTGATAATTCTGCTAAGTACTGTAATTTGCTGCCATTAATATTTGTCTGAGTCCTAGTTTGCAAAATATATTTGAAACCATGTTAGAAAGTCGCATAATTGCTTCTTTGCGAGCTGGGAAATGAGCAGTTTCTTTATCCAGCCTTTATCCTGTTAACCTTGGAGGGGAGGGGTGTTCACCAGAGTCCTGGGGACGCCTGAGCACCAGTGCCCATTGAATTCCAGGGCCTCCTGGGGGCGAGGACGAAGCCTGGCTGGACGGGGTCCCTGTGGCTTCCAGGCTCTGTCGAGGGCTGCAGGTCTGGCCCTGCTCCCTCCCGGGACGCCGGTGGGAGGCAAGTTCCCCTGAGCTTGCCCAGCCCTGCCTGGGCCTGAGGCCCCGGGGGTTGCAGAGAGCTGCTCACCCCATGGGACCCAAGGCAAGGCATCTACTCTTCCTGGGCCTTCTCTCAGTGCCTTGTCTGGAAAGTGGGGGTGTTGCTCTCCCACACTGACTGTCCCACTAGAGTAGGAGAAAGGCTCCTGGTGGCTGTGTGCCTGCTGCATAGCAGGTGCTCAACGAATATTCCGGAAATGTGTGAATGACTCAGCTGGTGGTCCCTACGACCAGGCTGGCTCTCCTGGAAGGCGAAGCTCGAGGGCCTGAGAAGCCAGGCAGCGCAGGACTGGGTGAGAGGAGCCAGGCAGGGGCTCTGTTTGGCCAGCATCAGGAAAGGGGGACCCCCTGGTGCAGGGCAGGGAGCCCCCTGGGTGAGCTCAGCCTCTGCCTTCCAAGGCAGCGAGGGACCCCTGCTCTCTCCTGTGCTCCCCACACCACACCCACCCACTCTCCAGGCCTCTTGCCACTGGAACAGAGGCAGCCAAGGGCTTTGTGACCGGGCAGGCATCCTGTCTGGCGTCTGGGTGGGGGCTGGTGCCGCCAGCCAGAGCCTTGTCCTGGTGAGTGGCTGTGAGTGCCCCGGCTGCACATCTGTGTGCACAGGGCTTGCCCGTGTCTGTGTCTATGCTCCATGCGGGCCCTGCTGCTCTCCCCAGGAGGCCCAACGATCGATCTGGCCTCCTAACTGCTTCATCTCCCCTCCCCATGTTCTGCTCCCCCATCTGATCTTGTCTCCCTCCTGCCGTCAGCCCTTCAGCGCCATCCCCCCAGCGCCTTGTCCAGCGTGCCCATGGCCAGCCCCTCCTGACCCCTCTGCCTCGGCCATGGCCGGCCCCTCCAGCCGCCTGCAGCTGCAATGTGGCCTTTGCTCTCTCTCTCCCTCTTAGCTTGGCGAACTCCCACTCATGCACGGCTCCTCACGGTGTCCCTTCCTCCTGCCCCTCCTTCCTCTCCCAGGCTCGCCCTAGTCCGCTATCCTGCAGTCCACCTTCTAGCTGCCTGCTCACCTGTCCAGCCACAGGGACAAGGTAGGGGGTCAGAAGCCATCTCGATGGTGCTCGCTCCCCAACTCCCACTCTGAGCTGTGTCCTCCGTGGTCCACATCACGACCCTGTTCTCTCTAGCCCTTGGGGGGCTTGGACCCTCCACCCTTTGCAGAGGTCGGGGAGGCTGCACGGGCCACACCTGGTCACCCGGGGCCCTTTCATGCTCCAGCACAGTGTGGTGGGGTCTGGAAAGCATAGCAGTGAGTGAGTGACTTCGGTCCATCCCCTTTCTCTGGCCTGCTGGGCTGCCAGGTTCAGGCTAGGCAGGGGCCGGTATTCGGGGCCAAAGAGGCCCCTGCAGCCCGGGCTGGTCCTTGAGCACAGGAGAGCTGGGCCGATGGTGCAGGGTCGGGCCCTCTGTTCGGGGAGCACAGGGGCTGCGAAGACATTTCCCTCTGCCCCCATCCTGCCTGTCACCAGTCCCCCCCTCTAGCCCTGTAGTTTCCAGTCCACAGGGTGCTGCCCTTCTCGGGCTTGACCCCCAGCCCCCTCCCGTCTCCTTCCATGCCGGGCATCCTTGCACAAGGGAGCCCCTCTTGACTGGAAACGAATTTAAGCCTTGGAGAGGAGGAATGCGTGAATTTGAGCCACAGGGTTCATTGGGGTAGGTCAAATCCAGCTCACGCTCATCCCTGGGAACATAGGCTGCATGGGGTGGGACAGTCACCAAGGAGGGTCCCTGACCTGGGCAGGGATGATGATGGCCTTTGTCCTCTAGGCTCTACACGGAAATCCTAACACAGACGGAAGTCCCGCTGGACCCTCCTGTGCTCCCCCGCTGTGTGCTGTGACCACAGACAACCCCATGGAAACCCTTCCTGAGTCTCACGGGGGTCAGGGACTGGGGCCCCCACTCACAGAGACGGGTCCTGGAGGCAAATCCCTCACCATCAGCTGAATGAGCTGGGGCTCCAACCCGGGGCATGAGGGGCCGCTGCCCGCGCCGCTGCTGGCCTGGGTGGAGATGGTTTAGGTACCGAGTCTGCTCTGGCTCTGGCACTGGCCTCACAGTGGTGTGGCGGGCATGGGCAGACAAGGGAGTGTGAAGTGCTGTCTCGGTTTGTCTGAGGAGGGACGGGAGTGCAAGTGGCTTATTTAGGAGTTAGCACTTGGAGAAAGGGGGAGGGGTGTCTGGGAGCAGATCACCGGGGCGGCTGGGGACAGGTCTGTCCAGAGGATTGTCCACAGTCCGTCTGCGAGGGCTGCTCCCGCAGTGCGTTACAACCCCCAGCACTGAGGCCCGTCTCACGCCGCCCCTGTCAGGCTCCGTGGGGACCAGCACACCCCCAGCCCAGGGTTGCAGGTGCTGGTGGGACCAAGCGCAGGCACTGGGGGGGCGTGGCGCTGGGGGAGGGCGGTGGGCAGCACATCGACAGTCTGGAAGGAAATACTCCCGGCCACACTTACACGCACTGCATAAAGGCGAGCTGTTGCTATTACTGCAAATCGGAAGGGCCTCTAGGAATTTGTCATGTCTGATTTGCTTCTTCACAGAGGACAAGGGTAGGTCCAGAAGGGAGTGCTTATCCGGGGTCTCATCTCATGCCTCGTCATGGGGCTGCTCCTGCCTTCGGGCTGTGCTCTCTTCCCAGGGGTACCCACTGTTTCGCGCCCCCCCTGCCCTGGCCACCCTACGCGTCTTACCCCATCAGACCCTCACGATGCTGTACACGATGAGGGTTACCATTCCCATTTCACAGATGAGAAAACTGAGGCCCAGGAAGGGCACGTGAATGGCCAAGGCCACATGTGTTAGTAAGTGGCGAAGCTGGAGTGTGTCCCCCAGAGCCGGCTTTGAGCCCCAGCACTCACGGCTGCTAGCGAGCCTCAGAGAAAACAAGGGGACATGCTCCGGGAATATGAAGCTCGTAGTTTCAGAGACAAGTACATTTTGTTGAGGAGAAAGAAAATTTTGGCCAAAATGAAGCTGAGAAGCTGTCCGAAATGCAAAGTTCAGAAATGGCACGCTGCTTCCAGGAAAGCCGGGGCTCAGAGCAGGCTCCATCGAGGGGGGGGTGGGTAATAGCCCCGAGAGGGCGGGAACAAGCCTGAGAAGTGGGGGGGGGGCAGTGGGGACTGAGGATAGGGGTTCCTGGTGTGAGAATAGGGCACGGACGGGGCTGGGCATGCCGCCGCTCACCCCCACCTGCCCGCCACTCCTGGGGCCACACCCCAGGAGACAGATGTCAGGCACAGATGTGCTCAGTGACTGCTGGAGGAGAGAGACGGTCACCTTTCTTTACTCTCCCCAAATGGAGCCGAGTCTCCGGACTCCAGCCAGCAGGGAGACTGCATCTGTGTTACTGAGGTCCCCTTCTCTCTTGCCATAGACCAGGCACAAGTTCAGGGCTGGAAAGTATAGACCCAAGGCATTTATGTTGTTCCAGTGGCCACTTGGTTGGATGGGGTCCCTAACTCAGGCTGGGGAAGCCAAGCTTCCATCCCTTCGGTGGGCTGGCCGTCTGTGTATTCACATGCCCCCAGCACAGCACCACCACGGCTGTGTGCCCCCTTGGGCCTCAGCTGTCCCCTTTGTGAGTTTGAAACCCTGTAGCAGCAGGGGCTAGGGTTGCTCATGAACTTGAAATGCCCAGACTTGCCTCTTCAAGGTGGGGAAGGGACAAGAAAGGCTTTCATCTTTTCTGAGCAGACCCAATAGAACCTTCCACATCCCACCCCACTCCCCCGCAAAACACAACTAAAACTCACTCTGCCACGTGTGTGTTCTTTTCAACAAGTCATTTTGACCCATGAACTTCTCACACAGCTTGAGAGGGGGCTTCAGTCCAAATGAAGTTTTTCTGCTGGAACCAGGAAAGTTGGGGGCCTGGGAGACCTCAGATAAATCCATTCTCCATGGCAGTGGCTTCTGTGGCCGCAGCTGGGTTCTCAAATGGTTTAGGAATTTTAAATCCAGGTCCAAATGGAGGCTGAGATGGCCAGGCTTCCTTCCATCCTTGGGCCAAACTCACAGGAGCGGGAGTGTGCTTGTCCTGTGCCTGAGGGCCTGTGGCCAGACAGAAGGTAAGATGACCCCCCACCCCCACCTGGGAGGGATCTGAGAGCAGCAGGAGCAGAACCTCCTCCCCAGGGGGCAATCTGCACTCCCCAGACCTGGCGTGCCCTTGGAGGGGCCAGAGCACCCAGGGCCACGAGCCTCCTGGCTCCGTAGAACTGCATGCCCCTCCCCCTGCATCAGGTCTGCCGCTCGCCTTTGTCCCCTTTGTCCTTCAGTTACTGGTCCGCAAGGAGGGGGTTATCATGTCTGCCCCACCCTCCCTGCTGCTGGCCCCCTGGCTCGGGCATCTCCGTGTTTCTACACGCTTCGCCTGGCTTCTGCTATTGGGTGTGTGAGCCTCTGTACCTACTGTCTTATTTGCCGGTTATTTGACTCCTGAAGCCTTTATCACCGGCCTGCCCCCCGTGTCCTGCAGCTGCCACTGCTGAGCTCCATGTGCAAGCTTCCCTGCTCCCATCGTAGCCCAGCTCCTGGCCCACATGCAGGACGCACGCTTCCTGTTTGACACACATGCCTCTTGGCCTCCAGGACCCACAGTCGTGTTTCCCTTCTGTCTTTCCGCCTGGTGGTTCTTGGGCAGCTCTGATCTGTCTGTATTTCCAATGCTGGGTTTGTCGTGTTTACTCTTTGGCCGCCTTCTCCGTCCCTCTTTCTCCCTGGGTGATCCTGCCTCCCCCCTGTAACTTGAACGCTCACCATGTCAGATAGCTGCCAGGGGGGCAGTGAACCCAGGCCACCACCCGGCGTCGGGCAGCAGTGAGGGTGCGTTATCTCGGCGGTGCCCTCGTGCTGGACCGGGGTGGCTCTGCGTTCCCTGCCACACACTTGTGACCTCATGGCAAGAGCCAAAGCTCAAGCAGGCAAACACTTCAAAACACTTGTTTTGTTTTTTAAGATTTTATTTATTCGTTTCAGAGCGAGAGAAAGAGCATGAGTCAGGGGTGAGGGGCAGAGGGAGAGAGAGAAGCAAGCTCTCCACTGAGCAGGGAGCCTGATGCAGGGCTCAGTCCCAGGACCCAGGGATCATGACCTGAGCTGAAGGCAGAGGCTTACCCCACTGAGCCACCCACGTGTCCCTCAAGCTACTGTTGTATTGTGTCTGCTACCATCCAGCTGGTAGACTTGGGGTCAACCCCAAGGTCAGGGCGCCAAGAAGCATGGTTGACCTACTGTGAGCGTGGCAAGGATGTGAATGGATGGTTCCATCACGGGAGAGTGAGGAATTGGGACCAATAA
The DNA here is from genome assembly GCF_963455335.1 of Martes martes. Classification (NCBI taxonomy): domain Eukaryota; kingdom Metazoa; phylum Chordata; class Mammalia; order Carnivora; family Mustelidae; genus Martes; species Martes martes. The sequence continues at coordinate 38,161,671 of NC_137905.1, forward strand.
TCCAATCTAGCCCCACACATGTGTGCGGCAGCTCCCAAGCGTCAGTCCAGGCCAGTCCTCTGCTCTGAGCTTCAGGCTCACATTCCACACCCTCGTGGGATCTCCACTTGTCTCTTCAGAAGGCTACAGGAGACAATTACCCAGAGCGTCTGTATCTTCTCTTTAAGACTCAGTTTCCTTGTCTGTATCGTGGGCAGGCTGACTCAGATGATCTACTTTAGTTCTGAAAGTAGGTCTAATAGTACTAGGTTGAGAGCTTGTATCACCTGTGACTTTCTTTTGGACTTGTTCCCTTTCTGGATTTAGCTGATGGTGAAGAACATGGACGTGTAGCCAACAACCAATCTGGGGCAACACTGAGTTTCCTGTTGACCCCCTCCAGGGTCTGTGATCCTGGCTTTCATTGAATTCTCCATTGTCAGTGGAGGTTGGACCCCAGCGGGGCCACGCAAGGTGTGTGGGGGAGGACCGCCTAGGCTGGGGGCAGAATGAGGGACTCTCCCAGTGGCTGAGAATCAGTTCCCAAACCCAAGCTCTGAATTCAGTGGCAGGACCAGTCAGGACCCTGCAGGTCCGTTGCTGCAAGATGGAGAAGCCTTCGGTGGTCATTCTCATGGAGACACGTGCGGCCCGGGGACCTCACGTCCCAGGCAGGTTGCCCTCCAGCCTGGAGCAACCTTCCTCAAACCCTGTGCACCCCAAACAAAAGCCGCATCTGACTCCCCAGCCTTTGTGCACATCTGCGGTATTAGCAATGCTAATATCATTCCGCAATGATAAATAATTAAACAATTATGGTCATGAATCAATAAGTTTAGCACATTTTTTCATCAGCAAATTGTACTGTATAAACAAGAAATATAAATTACCAAGTCTAATTTCCCCCTAAAATTATAAGCATTTTATATCTAATAATTAAAAAAGTATTAGAATTCAGTGTAGGATAGTGAGAACTTTAAGGAATTTTCAGTTTCCACCAAACACCATTAAATCGTCATGTTTTATGTCTCTGAATCTGATTAACATTTTGAGATCTGGCCTCAGAAATCTTTCTTTGTTAGTTCCCAGAGAAGCCCCTCTGGGTTCCGGTTTCTCTCCGTCCTCACAGACGGCGAATCCACTGGGCTCCAGCTTCCAAGGGTCTGAATCCCTGGGGCCAGCTGGAGAGCTCGGATTTCTAGGACTTCTCCACTAAAAGCGCAGGTTACAAATCCATAGCCTGTAGGCACAATCCAGCCTTCTGTGTGTGTGTGTGTGTGTGTGTGTGTGTGTGCAGCCTGTTGGGAATTGTCTTATTTTTATGTTTTAAGTTTAGATTTCCAGACTTCTTTTTGAAAAAACCCAGGAGGTGTAACAGGAGATGGGTTCATAGTTTAAGTGTGTGTTTCAATGGGGCGTGTACTGTCCAGACTGCCCCACTCCCCACCACTCCCTATAGTCTCCCTGTCCAAGGATGGAAGAGGCTGCAGGGCAGGGGAGCTGGAATCCTCCAGAGGACTGAGGGAGCAGAGTCCTGAGGGAAGGGAGGTGGCTGGGAGGACCCCCAGGCTCTCGCTTGGCTGCCGAGGGGATAGTGCAGATGTCCGGCTGAGGACATCTGCAGTTGTCTTAGAGGGCCACACTATCTTTCTCATCCCTGGTCCCCTCTCTCATGTATGTCACCTGTGTGGCCCCAAGGCATCCGGATTTATGGTTGGAGTTTGATGCTTTCCAGAGTGTCAGCCTAGATAAGATAAAAGTCACTAAGTCCGAAATTCAAAGGCATTTTCAGGTGGAAAAGTCAGTTTAAGAGTGGGAAGTCGTTAAATAACCAAACCAAGGTCCTGTCCAGGATGGCTTCCTTTCACCTGCTGCTGAGGCTTGCTACGCTCTGACATAGCACCTCCAGCCAGCCTGGGAGCCTCCTCCTGTCCTCCAGCTGTGGCCTCCAGACAGCCAAACCCTTCCCGCATGGCACCCCGTCTGCTGCTCTCTCCGTCCCCTCCGTCAGCCTCCCAGATTCTCTCTTGTTTCACCTGCCCACCACCAAAGAAGGAAATTGAACCAAAAGGACATGGAACCCACTTTCCCACCTTCATCCCCGTCCCTGCTCTCTGCTCTTCTGAGCCTATCATTAGGAGAAAGGACTTTGAAAAAAATCAACCAGCAGCTGACCCTTTCCCTCGCCTCCTGAAACCACCCTTCCAGCCGAGGGATGGGCTCTGCCATGCCCTCGGAGGCCAAGCGAGAGCCTGGGGGTCCTCCCAGCCACCTCCCTTCCCTCAGGACGCTGCTCCCTCAGTCCTCTAGAGGATTCCAGCTCCCCTGCCCGCCCCTCCACCTTTCCAGGCTGTGGCCGCAGCCCCTTCCCTCCTTGGAAAGCATTTTCAAACAGCTGAAGAATGAGGTTTCTAAATTGCAAATCCATCGAATATCCCTGACCCCAGGTCAAAAATAGCTAAAGACCTCGTTGCCCGCAGATGAAGTCCTCAACTTGGTGTTTTAGATCAGGTGTGTTTGGAGGCAGGCGTGAGAAGCTCCCTCAAGTCAGCTCAAGAACACGGAGGGGTGGTTCTCAGGGTAAAACTTCCACGGGGCCGGAAGGTGAGGCAGGGGGTCCTGTTGCTGGCGGCTCCTCTGCGCACTGCTCTCCCTTCTCCTCTGCATCCTGAACCCTTCCGAGGAAACTTCCCTCCCCAGCCCCCTCTCCCCCTCCCCAGGCAGGGGGACAGGTCCTGGTCACCCCCCTGGAGTCCACGGAGCTCTGTGTCACGGGGTCAGGCCTTGGTCATTGTGGGGGGCTCTGGGGAGACTCGAGAGACCACCCTCCCTCTTGGGCTGCCGTCCTGCAGGAAGGCAGGACCCATGCACAGGTGAACACAATCATCAGCCCCAGAAGAGATAAACCAACAGAAGCACCTGCAAACAAAATGTGCTCACCAAGGACCTCCCGAAACATGTGCCTGGGGCATGGCCCCTCGCCGGCTGTTCAGGGTGGGCAGGGGCCAAGATAAGCCCTAGGGCTCAGTCTCAGGAGGGTTTGGATGTGTGCAGCGTCCCAGCCCGGTTTTGTCTGGGTGTGAGACCAAGGCCAGGGCCCGAGAACACAGGTAGCTTCCTGGGGACCAGGGCCCAGCAAGTCGGGGTGGGGAGGAGGGGGAGTCCATGCAGGGGTGTCTTGTGGATCCCACGGGGCCTTCTGAGTTGTAGAAGCTGCAGCTCCGGTAGCGCATACCCATCCGTACTGCCCCTTGCTGGTCACGGTCACCCCAGAGCGTCAGACCCCCCATATTCAGGTGCTCGTGTGGGTCCCACACAGATGCAGCAGGCAGTGAGGGAGCCGGCGTGGGGCACCTGGCCCCTGGCCCACAACAGGGGTCCCATTCGGGGATTCGAGGTCCTGCACCAGCTGCGGCAGGAAGCCGAAGCCGCGGTCCCTGAGGGGCCCGGTGACTTGGGAGGAAGCTGGGCATCATGGGGCTCGGGGTCCCCCAAGGTCCCCTCTGGTTCTCGTGTCTTGACTTTCTCCGAGGTCAGACTTCTGCAAGGCGCCAGGTGGAGGCGAGGCCAGGGAGCCGGGGCCTCCTTTCAGGATGGCTGTGGCGAGGGGCCGCAGGGGCCCTCTGAGGGGAGCTACGTCACCTCGCCGCGGACCCAGCCTCCATCTGGGGCCGCTAGTGCCAATGCCAGTGTGCCGGGGCCTCCAGATTTTGTTTCACTCGGTGGCTCTTAGCAACATGTTTCTTGCATTCTGCTCATTCTGTTTCACATTTCACACTTCCCCAGGCTAAGAGATCCATCCATCTAGTGCAAACACTTCTGACAGGGCTGGGGCGGGGGAGACCCCTGCTGGGCCCATCTTGGGGAGCTCACAGGGGCTTGCTTAGTGGGGACACCGGTGCGATGGCTCCCCAGGCTCCCCGGGTCCTCGCACCTGCCCCAACTGCTTCCCGGTCTTGCAAGTCCTCTGGGAGCTGGTGAGTGCCTCCTCCCTCAACCCTCTTCTGCTTTTTCTGCAGACCGTCTGAGCACCCGCTGGGCCAGGCCGCACCCCAACACGTCCCGAATCACCCCCACCTCTCCATGCAGGCCTCAGGATCTTACTCTGTGGGGCCAGTCTTGACAAAGTTCTCCCTTCTACCTCCTCAAGGTCCCTAGTCACTTAGAAAAATTCATCTGCTGTCTCTCTGTAAATTTACATATAATTTTTAATTTTGCTTTTCACATTTTCCTTAATTTCCCCTCTCTTTTGCAACAGTGGATCCATTTGAACCATTGGATTGTTGTGGATGTATCCGTGCCTCTATTTATCTATCTATATTTTTAATTTTAAATCTATAATAACATTCAGAATTAGTTCACAAAACTGGATTACACAAAACCAGCAGGTTTAAAAATATTTCAAAGATGTTGCTTTCATGCTTCAAATCCTTGAAAAGCCAAATACATTCACTTCTGAAACTAAGTCTTGGGTTTTGCTGGAAAAAAAAATAAGAAAAGTGTTTAATAGCACATATGGCATAATTTTATTTGACATCTGTTTTGTAACAAACAATATTTAGCTCACTTATTTGCTGAATGATACAGTACACAGTGCAAACAAAAAGTCCAATGAACAGTTTTTACAGAGTTTGTAATATATCAATATTTATTGCAAAAGAATGCAAAACTTAAATATTTGAGTGTGTTATTGATTGTAATATGCAAAACATTGATTACTGTACGTTGCCATTGCAAAAAAAAAAAAAAAGGCGTACAGAATGCCTTCTGGGGTATGAGAATGAGGTGAGTTTTAGCAAAAGGAGCTCGCCTGCTCCCCTTGGTGACATTTTGTCTTAGGCCTGCCCCCCCTCGTTTGTGTCATCCTATCGAAGACAGCTGTCAATATATTTAGGATGCTTTAGCTCATAACAGCAAAAATGGTGAGACTATTGGCTTAATTGCGAGGAGTGATTGATTTTAATGGAAACAACATTTAAAAACTCAGAATGCACTTTCTGTTGGCAGCATTAATAGAAAGCTCTAATGAACTGAGGCCTCACACAGAAATGCATGGTACTTACTGCAAGATTAGCAAAGGACAACAATGGTCGATGCATTAATTTTTTTTTTCACCCTGAAGTTGAAATAAATTGTTTACATAGTTGGACGACCGGAACCAATGCAGAAATAGGATTGGACTCCACTTGGTACATAAAGCAAACACCAAAACCCTGATCAATGGAACGGCAAGCCAGACACCGTGTTGCTTTTATTGTAATGGTTATTCTTGGACAAATAATACTGGAAAATATTTAAACAGACCATTCTGAAAATTGTGGGCAGGAAAAAATGCCAAGGACTCCGAGCTCCGTGCAGGTTTGGGGGGTGGGGAGCGGCTTTTTCATCAATAAAATAATTAATGCAACCAAGGGGCGCCTGGTGGCTCAGTCAGTTAAGCATCTGCCCTCGGTTCAGGTCGTGGTCTCAGGGTCCTTGGCATGGAGTCCCTCTTAGGGCTCCCTGCTCAGCGGGGTGTCTTCTTCTCTTCTCCCTCTGCCCACCCCCCTGAACTTAGGTGCTCTCTCTGTCTCAAATAAATAAAATCTTTAAAAATAAATAACCAAGATGAGTCTTCTCGACTGGAGGGTCTTCTGGGATTGACTTGGGCATGATCAGGAGCCCCCCAAACAAGGCTCAGAGGAGGGGAGCCCCATCGGGGTGTCCCTTTGGAGTCTGGACCTTCCCCCAGGAATGTCACAGATTTGATCACTCCAGTGGGCTTTCGAAACTTTCAAAAGAATAATTACAGTAATGATGGCAGAAGCAACAGCTGATATCTGCCGAGTGCCTCTGAGTTGCAGACCAGGTGAAGAGCCTCACGCACGTTCCATCACGCATGCCTACAGGGTAGCCCCTACTGAGCCCTCTTCAGGTTCAGAGGGCTCAGGTCACTTTGAAAAAGCCATGCTTTGTGTCTTCCATTTTGCAATAGGTTCCAAGAAGTCAGTGCCTACTTGTGTACCTGGTCCTCTCTAGGCAATGAGTCCCGGGGTTGGTAAGATTGAGACACCAGGTCCCTGTCCTCTAGTTGCTAGGGCTGAGGTCCTGCATGAACCCACATTTATGTGGGGGGTGGCAGCAGTTTGCAGCTTTGGGGCAAAGGCAGAGGGGAAGGGCATGGAGAAGCCCCTTGCAGGGAGCCGAGGTCAGAGCAGATTCCCTCTCCCCCAGGGGGACCCTGCTGGTACAATGAACCTCCCCTTCCCCAGAGCAACATCCCGGAACTGAGAGGCCAGACGGCGGGCAGCCTGGCTTTCCTCTGGCCCTCCCAGCCATGCCTACCTCTCCCCCACCTGTCCCCTCAGCTGCAACGGATTCCCAGCCCCATTGGCTGCCTCTGCCCACAGGGGCTTCACCTCCCTTCCTTTCAACTGCTCTGAGCCTCAGCCCCTCCGTGTTCAAAAGGAAGGTTCCGAGAGACAACACGTGGAAAGGACTAGACAGTGCCTGGCACGGAGTAAGCCCTCCGAAAATACCCATTTGGCATGTTCTTGTCCATCGTCGGTGTTCTCATGGCTTCTAAGGTGATGATGGGGTGAGGCCATGACCTTGACATAACCTCTCTGAGCCTTAGCTTCCTCACCTGTACACGGGGATGACACTTCGTGGCACACCTTGCAGGGCTGCAGGGAGGATTGTACCGAGCTTTCCGAGAACCGAGAGGGTCACAGGAACGACCATAAGGCTATGTTCCGATGCTGAGCAGCAGACCTGGGTCCATGTGGAAACAAAGAACCAACTCCAGCCGTGAAAAGTCTCGTGCTGTGGGTTCTGGCCTTGCAGAGATGATAAGCAGAAGTGCCAGGAGACGTGCTCACCTTCTTTTGTAGGAGAAGTTTCCGGCAGATGCTGTGGCTCTGACAATTGAGATCAGGGGCGTGGGGCTGCAGGCTGGCTCGTGGGGTGACAGGGGAGACCCTGGAGCAGCAGCCCAGCTACCCCCTTCCTCCTCCGTCCTCGGCAGCAATTAGGAGCACGAAGGAGACAGAAAGCAGAGACGAACAATGTATGTCACAAGGAAATAAGAACATTGCACAACTAGAATAAATAATAATATTTTTTCTGGCTTTAATGAAACTCTATAGATATAAAAAGCTGGAGAAAGGGGATTTTTTTTTTTAACAGACCTTAATTATAGCAGGGTTGTTAGTAAATTTACTGAATTGCAAATGTAAAATATTCTGATGGCCTGAGTAAAACCACATATTTAAGCCTTCTAAATGAACATTTCTGTTTTTTGAGTAATTTGTACCATCTGTGTCAAAATTCTGAGTCTAAAAAAAAAAGCAGTGGAACAAATGTTGGCTCCATAAAACAGTCCTAGTTCATTGTTGAAATTGTCACACATTAACATCGCAGGCCATCTGGGAAGACAAAAGCCTCTAACCAGATTGCGGAGATGATTTTATTGGTCTGGTATTAATCAGGATGTGGCATAATATTTAAGCAGAAAGGAGAGATGAGGTGAAGGCGAGCCCTCCGTTCGCCCCAACTATGCCTGAGCTATGCCACAGTCCTCTCCCACCGCAGTGTGGGGCATTTTTAAAGCCTGTTTCATCATCAGAAAATGTAAATAAAAAGCAAGGTAATATTTCCAGTTTGGAAGCATGCACACTAAGCCCAGAGAAACGTCACGAACTGGGGTGGCTCAGTGGGGAGGGAGAGACCTCGCTGAGCAGGCGTTAGCAGAACCACGGTGGAGGGAAGCAGAATGGACTGTCCCTTTATCACAGTCCATCTGAGTCTGGTCGGGTGAGAGCCCCCCGCGCCAGGGGTGCCAGCGGCTCCTCACCTCCCACGTGTGCACGGCCAGGCCTGGGCCATGCCGACCGCAGGGGGATGGGCTCCCCCGGCTCGGGTCCCTCTGCCCCTTCACACCGGTCCCTGGGCCCATGGCAGAGCTTCAGCCAGGGTCCCACCCCTTCCGTGTTTCTGTCCAGGGGCAGCTCCAATCAGCTGGTGAGTGGCGGGCTGGGTGGGACACCCTCCACGGGCCACTTTAGGAGGGAGGCAGGTGCAGTGGCTGCCACAGACCTTCCCTTGCCCCGGGGCAAGCAGTGCATGGGAATCAAGCATCTGATGTTCCCCCATTGAGTCCTTACTTAAATTACGTAGTTCCAGCAGTGCAGCGTGCTGCCCCGAAGACGTGCACGGAGCTCCGAGACCCAGGGCGGGTGCCCTATGTGAGTCTCATAGAACAAGCAGCTCACAGAGCTCAGAGGCCAGTGTCTCAGGATGTTTCTTCTTACCTTGCAACGTGCCCCATACGCAAGCCGCCAGCCGCGTGCCTGAGCTTCCTAAGAGACAGTAAGGGAAATTCTGACTTTGCTCTCCCTGCACCTTGTGCACTGGTGAGATCAACCCCCGGTGTGGATGGGTGTGACCTGGGTGACTGAAGCCTTGGGCAGGGGTGTCAGGCCGCCAGATGTGGAAAGCTGTGGCCACACCTGTGTCGCACCATGGGTCCCCTGCCTGCCTGTTTGCAGCGGCACGAGGCAGCTTTGCCAGGCTGTGGAGGAACTCAGGGGCTTGGCTCCCTGCGGGGTTGCCTTTGGCCTTTGTTCCCTGTCCAACGGGAGGCTATGTATGCATAACCGCCCCACCCAGAGCCCAAATGCAAGAATGAGTGTCTGCGGCATGCTCAGCCCTATCCCAGAGGGAGGGGCGAGCCCTGGCTGTAGGAATTGAGTCCAGTTCTCGAGGAAACCTTACCTGAAACAGGGAGGGTAATGACAGCAGGGAATGCCAGTGGCCGGGTCCTCGGAGCTCAGATAATTAGGGCATGATTGGAACGGTTGTGGGATGCATCCAGAAGGCTCTCTTAAAAATGGAAGTGGATCACTTTACCCTTTAATGGCTCCCACTTGCCCCCACCCCCGAGGCTCTCACCCTCGGGGCTCCTGTGAGTGGGGCCTTCCCCCACGCCTCTCCACAGGGCCTTTGTACCTGCTGTTGTTCCTTGCTTGCCAGCCCCCTCTGGGGGTCCCGTTAATTCCTTTCCTTCCTTCAGTGCCAGCTCAGACGGTGCTTCTTTACAGACACATTCCTTGAGTCTCAGAGCAGCAAGCACTTCTTTGCAGCACGAGCCACTGTTCTAATGAGGTAAATAACTTATTATGTAATTACTGTCTGTGCCTTCACAGCCAAATGCGGGACGATGCCCCACTTTCCCAGTGACAAGATGAGAACTGTTTCGGGGAGTCCTGCTTGCCTACCTAAACCTACAAGGGTATCGTTAAAATAGTTCGAGTCTTCCTCAAAGCAGTCATTACCTTGCTACACCTACGTGAGATCACATGGACACGAGAGAGACGGTGCATTTAGGAATGCTTCCTCATTCTCCTCTGCCACGGGTCCACCGCATCCAAACTCAAACGTACCTCCGCCCAAGAGCTCTTCGCTCAGACTCCCCCTCCAGGGGCGGGGCTGTTTGAATCCATGGGGAATGCTGGAAGGAGCCGTATGCATATGCAAAGCCGTGAGTACTATTTGCCTTCCGTATTCCCCATTAAATAACTACTTACCAGATTGCTTTTTTATGTGACCCTTTAAAAGGCTGCTTTCTGATGACATCCTGTCCCTGTAATACGGAGATCACACGCCCCTCCCCAGGAATAATTATTGTTGTGTTTATTTTCTTTGTCTTTTGGGGTGGTTGGTTTTTTTGTTTGTTTGTTTGTTTGTTTTTTAACGGATCCCATCAGGTGATGTCTAGGAGCGTCCGAGATGAGCACTGATGGGAGACCTGTAGGACTAATAACATCTTTCCTCGAAGTTCACGCGGAAAGGAATTGAGAGCGGAGCCGGCAGCGCGACCCCAGACTTTGCAAAGACTCCCACACAAGGCAGCTGCCCAGTTCTGAACGGACAATTCTGGGGGAACCCTTGCCTTCCGTTCTGCCATTAATGGTCATTTTTTACTGTTCCTGCTCTGGACGGTATGCCTCATGAGGGCAGGGACCTCCTCAGTCTCTGTCTCTCACAGGGCACCTGTAAGTGCTCAAAACACATGTGTGGGATAAAGGGATGAATGAAACGCACACGTCTTGGAGTAGGGAAGGGAAGTGGAGGGAGGTGTGGGGGCGGCTGCTCGGGAGGCAGGAGACTGGCCGTCAGTGGGTGGAGGGGATGTTCTCTCATGGGGCAGAGCAAGGCTGGCTGACATTCCGGAGGGGAGACTAGGACACCTTCCGCACGCACGCATGCGCACGGACACACACAGACACACGCACGCACAGGCGCCAGTGGAAAAGCAATTCCAGGATGGAAGCCTTGAGATGATGGGGGAGGGGAGGGATGGGAAGGTGGTGGCCTGCCTTTGGCCCTGGTTCCTGTCGTTGGGCCTGACCAGGTAATGAGCGCAGACGAGGCGCTCTCCTGATGATTCCCTCCTTGTTAGACATTGTTGTTAGCTCTCTAATGTCTTCCACTTAAGTAACAGCCACTGAGGTGTGGGGCTTCCTGGTGCCTAATGGCCCAGGGTGGCGCTGAGGGCCATTAATCCCGCTGGCCGTTAATCCCGGGAAATGCCCAGGGTCATTACAGGCTATGTGGCTCTCACCCAGCAGCAATGCTGGGGAGGAGGGCGCCTCTCCACCACCCAGCCCCTGGGAACGGCCCTCTGCTGGGGGTCGCGAGTCCCTGGGCCATGGGCGGGCATCTGGTCTTCGCCGGTGAGCATCTGTGTGTGTGTGCTTTCTGCACGCACACACGCACATGCAGAATGAGGGGACCACAGTCCCAATGGGGACACGGAGACACGTGCGTCTGGTTCCCCAAGCGCTGCCTGGGGGCAGAGGGCCTCTGGGGTGGTGGGGCCACTGTGTTTGGAAGACCAGGGACAGACGGCTCATTGGAGGAGGGTTCTGGGTGGCCCTGGCTCTTTCCAAGTGTCAGGTGGCGGGGGGGGGGGCTCCATTTCCTGCCTTTAGTGAGGACAAGATGGCAAGGAGAAGGCACCCGACGGCATGGGGGCAGAGCTGTCAGCTGACGCGCTCGGGAGAAGCTACGGTTAGCAGCTGTACGTCCCGCTCTGCACGCGGGGCCTGTCCTCATGTTGTCCCTGGCCACTCTCCTCTCATATCCTGGCCTCTGCAATCCATGGCCTCCGTGGCCCCATGGTCTTTTATGTCCTGTGGCCTCTGCTGCCCCGCAACCTCTATTGTCCCCGTGGCCTCTGCTGTCCCATGGCCTCTGCTGTCTTATGGCCTCTGCTGTCTTGTGGCCTCTGCTGCCCTGTAGCCTCTCCACACTTGGTCTTCTGTTGGTAGCACAGCCTCCAGAGCCAGGCCTCCTGTGGTAGATCTTGGCTCTGCCGTGTCCTAGCTGCGTGGCTCTGGGTGATTTACTTGCCTCCTCTAAAGCTCGTTATTTTACCCATAAAATGAGGAAAACAACAAAACAGCAGAGCTGTTATGAGGCTTAACTCTACTAACACCAGGAGAGCATGTGGGCCGTGCCTGGAACCTGGCAAGAGCTCTGTCGATGCCCCCCAGCTTCCTCCTCCTCCTCTTCTGCTACCATCTTCCCTCAGGCTCCCTCTCACCCCCCGCCCCCGCCTCCCGCCCGGGACCGTGACACACACGTCGGGTGCTGTGTCTCCTCCTCCACAGAGAGGCTGTGCCCGGTTGTCATTCCCTGTCTGGGAGCGAGCCCCCCGTTCAGCTGGAGCCGGCTGCCCTCTGACCCCTGCTGGCCGCCTGCAGGGGCTGTCTTTGGGTTGAGGGCCGTCTCTGGCTTGGTGAAAGCAGGGGTTCCTGCGCAGGGCTCGTGACCTAATGTGAGGCAGCCCGCTGGCCTGCCTCGGCGGGGTCGTGGCCTGGCAGGTGTCCAGTCCTGTGCCCAGGGGTGTCCCTCCCTATACACTGCCCCCGGGGCCCACCAGGTGGGCAGACCTTACTGTTGACTGGGTCCCGCCGCAGGTCGGTGCAGGGCCTGGCTGAGGTCTAGCCCACCCTCCACAACGTGGTGCTGGCAGCCAGGCCGCCGTCCAGCGCTGACCTCCCAAGGCTGCGCTAGCACCGCCGCCAGACCACGCGCCACGTGTCAAGGTCTCCGTGAGAGGCAGACCTGCCCCTGCCACCAGGGCGAGGGGCAGTCTCAGGACACGGGCACAGCCAATGGAAACTTGGACCCCAGATGGAGGAGTCAGACTTGGCTCATTCTTTTCAGAATCTCTCAATTGGTCTGGCTTGTTTCTATCTTTGATTTCCAAGACCCTCTCAAGGCTGACCCCACCAGGAAGCCACTCCTGACCAAGGTGGCTCCCAGCGCCCCTGAGACGGCTCCCTCTGCCCCAGCCTCCTCACAGTTCCCAGTAGCGGCAGCTCCATTTCCCTCTGAACTCAGGGATGGCTCTCAGCTGGAGTCCCTCTGCTCTGGGAGACTTTCCGGAAGACCCGGGAAGCCGGGAGCATTGTCCCCCACCTCCAAGGGCTGGCAGTGGGAGTCACACGTGGTCAGGGGAGGGGAACACTCTGGGAAGGACGCCTGGCCCCACCCACCGAAGAGCTTGTATGCAGAGAAATGTCACTGCGGCTGCACAAAAGTATGGTATTATCAGCCCCATGCAACGGGCAAGTGGATTAAAATGCCATTAACACAGCAAATTAAGCTTACAGTGAAGTAAACAGAAATTAAATCAATAACCAGCACAGGGGGACAGCTGCCTTTCCCCAAGTGGCCTCCCAGGGACTGGGGCTGCTGGGTGCACAGGGGTGGGGGTGGGGAGTGGCTGCTGTGGGAGCGGTAAGTGGCCTGTGCTGGGATACCGGCTGTCCAGGTGCTGAGCTGTAGGAACTCAGAGGGCCCAGGCCAGGACCTCTCCCCTATGTAGAAGCAGCTTTCCTGTGTCCACTTAGGTGGACGCCCTGTGATCTGCAAGCTTCTGGTGCTTGTGAAAGCAATTCAGATAGGCTCAACCTGCTAAGCATCCATCCACTCTTCTGGTGATGGCATCTGGAATCTTCTTTAGGACTCAACCCTCTTCCAAAACTCTTGGTACATGAAACTCTGGTAGTTTGACCCACTCTTTGGCTCATGGCTGACAACTTTCCCAGGCTTATCTCAGGAGAGTCTCATTTGATTCAGGGATGCTTAGCTGACCCATGTTTGTGCCAAGAGGTAGTCCAAGGACTTTGTCTGGAACTTTCTGAAATATTGTGCTGTCGTGAGGGATTGCTGAGCTGATAGGAGGAGTATCTGACACTGCAGGGGACATCCTGCTGCATAGGGAGAGCTAGGCTGGGAGTGGAGGCACATGGAGGTAAGGAGCTGGCCTCCTGTGCCTGGGTCCAGCCATGCCTGAAGCTATACCAGGTCTATCCCTTGGACTCCCCAGGAACCTGAACTTCTACACATTCCATCCTTTTATTTATAGTTTACATTTGCAACTAAAAGAATACAACTTGAAAAATAAAGTTATTCCTTTTTTTTTTTTTAAAGAAGATCCATTTGCCAAACACCTCTCAGGGACCCAAACATGTGGTCGGATGGTAAGATGGACAGTGGTCTCCCTTTGTGTCCCCTGCCCTCCCACCAGGTCTCTGTCTCCACCTTATGTACTCAGCAGAATCTGACGTGTGTGTGTGTGTGTGTGTGTGTGTGGACAGAGGGTGTCTCATTCTGGAGACTCAGGGAAGAGAAAGCAGCACAGAAGAGGTACAGAGAGTGTGAAACTTTTCTGGCTCTTTCCTGGTTCCTCTTCCTCTCTAGATGAAGGCACAAAAGTACCAGGCTCAGGAGTCCCAAGACCTGGGTTCCAGGGTCAGCTCTGTGCATGTTTTCTGTGTCTGTGGGCCAGTTTTCTGCCTTCTGGATCCCACTTCCTCATCCACCCCATGGGGTCGTGGGGTTGTGCCCTGCTGGCCTCAGCAGCTTGTCCCTCCATGGGGCGGCCATCCTTCCATGCACCTGCTGGAGCCCTCCTCATCGGGGACAGGTGGGCTCTATAGGAGCCCTGTTGTTTTAAACCTCTGGCTTAAAATGTCTAGGGCAGAAGAATCACCCTTGGTTCTTGATTTTTTTTATTATTCTGGGGACACAGGGACCAATTCTTATTCCTTTTCTACTCCTAGTGTCTCCCTTCCCAGCCCTACTTCAGAGCCCCTAGAGGAGAAGGGAGAAGGCCCAGAATGGACGGAGCAGGGGTCCCTTCTTTTCCTCGCAGCCCCAGCCCCCCAGCAGGACTCTTTTCCTTCTGGAAACACTACATGTCTGCTCTGCACCCCGCTGGACAGATGCTTGTCTCCAGGGGCCCCAGAGCTTCTAGCTGCCCAGGGCAGTCCTGATGCTTTGTAACTGGTCCCTCCCTCTGCCCCTGGCACAAGCCCAGGGCTGGCGGCATGGGAGGCTTTAACATGCACCTGCTGAGTGAAGGAATTAGTGAATGAAGTCTTGAAACGGAGGCCGTTCCCGAGGCTGTGGTTAGGGCCTGTGACCTGTCTTTGGGACATGGTTAGGATGGTTCCAGTGAGATTTGTCACATCGGGAACCCCAGCGTGAGGCTCCTGGGGCATCATGGCCTCTTTGTGGGATCTCTGGGCCTATCTTCCCCACCCCTTCCCCTGTCCTAAAGGAGACCTTCTGGCCCCCGCACTGCCAAGGGTAAGGCTATGGGGCCAGGGTGTCTCGGGCTCGGGCAGTGGGGAGGGGCTGCCTGGAGCTGTGTCTGGAGGAGAGGGGAGGCGGCCTGGTTGGAGGGCAGGGGGACTCCGCCTGGACTGAAGTGGCATGACCAGGGGACTCTCTCCTTTGCCAGGTCGCTGGTTCTCCAAAGATGTTTCTATAAACACTTCACATAGATGGACAGACGCATCACTTGCTCATTACAAGGATGATTTTTATTCCTACTCTTGGAGGCGTAGTCAGGCTGAAGCACCCCATGGCTCCCTACCCTACAGGCGAGGGGCTCTCTTACTAAAAGACACTCCTGTTCCCTCAGCATAGCTCTGGCCCTCTGGTCAATGGTGTCCAGGGTCCCTAGCCAGCATGACATCCCCAGGCTGAATGCCTCTCCAGGGAGGGGTGTCTGGGGGCCACCCTGGCCACAGCCTGCCCCATTGGCCTGCTGCCTGGCTGGGCTGGGGAAGGAAGGCGGGAGCTGGGGCCCACTTTGGAGTTTCGAATTCCTGTGTTGATTTTTCCCCTCTCCCTCTCTTAGGTTCCAAATCCAATTCTAGCTCCTGGCCAACTGGTAGAATTAAAGGATTAAGAGCTACCCAGGTCTTATCCCGATATGAAAAGATTTCACCGAGAGGCTCATAGTTCAGCATCCAAAGCCGGGGAAATCGCTCCCGCCTGCGCGGGCTATTGTTTTGAAAGCCTCCCTGGAACCACCTTTTGAGCTCCTGGCTGAGGCATCACTGTTTCCCTTATCTCTTAAGACCTCGTTCATAATTGCTCAATGTCCGACAAGCAGAGAAGACTCCAGGCATTATCTGTTAAGGGCCCTCTAATCCAGTTCATAAGGATAGAGTGGTAATCAGGACACCTCGGGATCCTTCTAAAGTCAACGTACAATTGCACATGAGCCCTGGCTGCTTTCTGGAGAGCCCCCCAGGGACACACAGGGGCCAGCGCCCCCAGAGACCGGCATGGGGGCTTGAGGGTGCGCATGGGCTTGGCGCAGGTGGGGGCCGGTCAGGAGGAGACAGACTTTGCACAGAAAACAGAAGGGGTTCGCAGCGTGTGCTGGGTGGGCTAGAAGGGCTCGCATATCCACCAGCATACGTGTGCATGTGCGTGTGTCCGGCGCATGTGTGTCTTGCTGCACGAAAGGGGAAGAGGGGTTCCAGGCCAGGCCCTGTGAGCTCAGCTGGTGGGGCCAGGCAGGGAAGGGCTGTGCAGGAGTGGCCTCTGACAGGCAACGACATGGCAGAGGTGTCGATGAGTCAGAGGCGGTGTCTTTGCAGGTCCGTGGGAAGCTTCCTGACAAATGTTCATCTTCGGGGTTGGGGGGGCAGCCAGCGTCCCTCTCCATATGGGCACACCTCAATCTATCAGGCGACTGTCGCCCTTCATGGGACACAGGCGCGTTCCTCTGACTGATGGAGACTTTGTGGAGACGTCACAGAAACTCTCTGCAGGGGTGAACTCAGATGCCAGAATCCCTCGGCCCCTCTGGTGGGCTCATCTCTCTGGACTGATAAATGGAGCTCCTTTCCCTCTCCTGCCTCGGGGAAGGATGGCTTCAAAGCAAGTCTCAGCCCTGAGCCGGGTCTCCCTTCTCCCGGTCTAGGGCTGTCCCCAGCTGGACCTCTCAGCCAGTGCGGGAGGAGCTTACCACCCCCCACCACCATGCCTTCCAGGTCTGCCCTCCAACCCTGCCGCTCTGGGCACACCTAGAAGCCTGGGGCTCAGAGCCGCTGCCCTGCAGGCCGCTCTCTACCTTCAGATGGCAAAGAGAGCCACCAGCCACCCTCTGCTGATGCAGGATCCGATGGGGCCGAAGCAGCCCAGGATTCCTTGAGAGGGAATAAGAAAGGTCTAGTCTGTTCGTTGGGGTTTCCTCAAAGCAGACCCTGGGATAAGGATGCCTCATCCGTGGTTTACTTGGGAGGTAATCCCAGTGAGCCCTGGTGGGAGGGGGAAGTAAAAAGAGGGGAGAAGGGAGCTGAGCAAGGCAGGTGTCCCAAGGCCCGTGGGACCTGGGGGAGGCACTCTAGCACAGGTCTGGGGTGGGCAGCTCCCAAGGTGCTTGTTGCCTGGTCGTCTGCTGGCTTCCTGGGGCTTTGGAGAGGTCCTTGGGGGCAGAGGTGTGGAGCCTCTGCTTCTGGCCATCAGAAGTAGCAGGTGTGGGCTCTGAACTGCCAAGGTCTGAGAGCCATGGGCAGGGCACAGCCAGCGTCAGCTGCAACACGCTTGCCTAGGTCACAGTGCCCGGCCAGTTGGTCAAGGTGATGGCCCGGTGGAAATGTGGGCAGCCCCAAGGTCGCCCTTGTGGGGGTTTCTGATCTGTTGGCCTCCTGGGCCCTGGCCCGCTTGCTGCCTGGGCAGGACCCTGTCCCCCCTCACTTCCAATCACGAGTCACTGGCAGTTTGGGCGTAAGCCAGGGTAGGCACAGCGTGTGTGTGGGTTCACTCTGGAGCTGTGGTGTGACCCCGAGCTTCGTTCTTTGCACAGGAAAGTGGGCGCCCTGCAGATAAGCGAGCGGGGAAGGTTAGAAAGGGGAGCACAGCTGGGGACACTACTGGGAACACCTGTTCAGCTTAATACAGACACAGATGGATGCATGTAGAAATATCTCTGGATCTGTGTGTATGCGGGGTTAGTGTGCACACATACATCCTTGCTATGTCAGTTCCCCCACGGGAAGGAAGCAGGGACACCCCAGTAATAACGAGCACACCCAGCATCAGAAACTTGGCTTCTGTTATTGTCCTCGGAACTAGGAACCAGGACTCCTTGGAGAAAAAGGCTGCTTCTAGGACAGAAGCAGGAAAGAGGCAAGATGAGCCTGGATGCTTATGGTGTCAGAAAGGAAGCATGTGCTTGAAACACACACATACTCACACGTGCGCACACACACACACTCACACACACCCATTCGTACAATCCACTCACTCACACACTCATACCCACTCACACAACCCGCTCACACACTCATACACATGTGCACACACACTCACGCACTCGCCTACTCACACAACCCACTCACACACACACGTGTGCACACACTTACTCTCACCACACACCCACTCACATCCACTCACACAACCCACTCACACACTCTCACACTCTCTGTCACACACATATATGGTGCACACACTCTCTCTCACACACTCACTCACACCCACTTGCACAACACACTCACACTCTTTCACACCCACTCTCACACACAGGCACACACAGTGTTAGGAGTATGTCAACGAGACACAAGAACCTACAGGAATGGCTCCCTACGGCCAAACCTAGAACAATTTGAGCTGCGAACTAAATAATGCGATATTGGGTTGTATCCTAAAGTATAAAATACACATCCTGGAGTCCAGGTGGAGATAAAGAAATGATTGCATGAATAAATGGGGGAGAATAGAAGAGCCTCTGCTACAGAAGAATTGGAAATAATTCATGTAGAGATTCTACCCTCTTGGAGGTGGATTAGAATTCTCACTCCTTCTGTGGGCAGCACAGAGTGACTTTCTTCCAAAGACTGCAGAACAGAAAGAAAGGGTAAGAAAGAGTGACTTCTCTGGGGGGAACCCTGACTCTAGCCGGGTGACCAAGGTCCACGTCAACAGTGATGTCAGGCTGTGGTGATATGATGGGAATGACACTTGCCTCTGTGGTCTTTCTCCCAAGGACCCACAATCCCAGTGTAACCATGAGAAAAACATCCCACAAACCCACATTGAGGGACATTCTACAAAATACCTGACCAGTATGCCTCAAGCCTGTCAAGCTCATTAGCGATAAGGGGAGTCAGAGAAACTCCAAGTCTAGACGATTCTCAGGAGACAGGATGACAACAATGAAGGTGGGATCCTGGGACAGAAGGACATTAGGGGTAAAGACTAAGGAAATCTGGGTCAGGTGTGGACTTCAGTTACTAATAACACATCAGTGTTGCCTCCTTATTGATGACAGGTGTCCCACAGCAACACCAGATCCTAACGATATGGGACTCAAAGTACTATCTTCACCACTTTTGTCTAAATCTGAAACTATTCTAAAATAAAGTTCTTCTAAAAAAAAAAAAAAAATGGAGCGTCTCTCCTTAAAGGCAGCTCAGCCACTGATGAAAGTGCCCTGCCCGGGGCCTGTGAACTTGGCTTCTTGTCCCCAGGGAAGTCACCCTCTCTCCAGGCCTCAGTTTGTCCATCTGTCAAATGGCAGGATTGACCCCTGGGTCTAAGCTTGCCCGTCCTGCTTTCCTCCACACACCGCTTGAGAGGTCGGAGAAGCCTTTTTATCCAGAGCGACCCCGTTGAGAGCGGCTTTTCCAGGGCCCGGCATTTGTGCTTGGGCCTAGCACCTTCCTTGCTGGGCCTCCCCGTTCTCAGGCCATGCCCCACGGCTCCCTTGTTTTCATTTTCCCAACCAGTTCCTGGGAGCATCAGGCAAGGAGGGGGCTTTGATGATGTGAGAATGCAGTGATGTGTTTTAATGCACTGTTTCCTGGGGACCTTGAATGAAAATTTTAACAGCTCAGAAGCTGTGCACTGGAGATGCCTCTACTACAGGCTCTCAGAAGGGTATTCCAACTAAATTGCAGAAATAAATATGCATCTTCCTCGTTTTTGATGAGCAATCACCGCACAGAGCCCGCATCCTTAAGCGGCAGTGAGCTTCCTCGATGGGAAAACAGCCATCTTAGAGTGGCCTGGTTTCAGGGCTTTCCAGTGTGTGTGTGCCTAGGGCCCAGAAGGCTTCTCGGGGCCTGCCCGGAGCGGACCTGCTGGGCCGAGCCAGGGAACAACCCAAAAATGGCAAGTGGAGAGTTGGGAAAATTAAAAAAAAAAAATGCACAAAGACACCCCCATGGAAAAACAGGCTCTAAATCGGAAGTCATCAGAGCCTGTCCGTCCACAGGGAGCCCACACACAAGCTGATTCTTGCACTTGGGCATGACCTTTCAGAGGTTGAAGGAAGGGAGGGAGCTGGTTCTGTAGACCTAAGCACGGGCAGGGCCGGGCGCACTGTCTCCTCTCCACCTGTCCCTCCCCAGCACCGCTGGGGACCTAGGTCCTGTAAGGTCCAATGCCAGGGCTCCACTGGCACCTGAAAGGGTCAGCCCTGTGACATTGGTTCCACGCTCCTGCTCGTGCAGCTGTGTCTCACTGGCCCCAGGCGTGAGCTTGGTTTCCACGTTTCTCCAGACACCTGCAGGACGACATCAGAAATACCTTGAGGACCACACTGTGGTGTGGCTTAATGAATGGCCAACGTTGTCTCAGAAACAGAAAGGAAAAAAAAAAAATCTCTGCACAAATCCCCAAACCTGTTAGCTGGAAAATATTCCAAGATCAACACATTTTAATTCACTAATTAATACAGCTAAAAGGCATTTTTCATATTAGACTTATTAAAATCACTTGTATTTAAGTGTTTTTGAACTCATATTTTCCGATGCTGTGCGTTTTTCTAAAGTGTTCTAGTCATGTTATGCAAATGCCTATTTAAATTACCAGGGGTATTTGTTTTCTATTTCTACTCTGTAAAACATAATTTTAATACAAGTTATTTGTGAAATGCGCATTGGAAAAAAAGAAAATAAGATTTGAGATGGCATTTCTATGATAATTTTATTGCAAATGTTGACCATGTTTTTGTATTTGTCTGCAAAAGGTAATGCAAAATATACATAAGACATATTTCTGGGATTTATTGTCGTATGTGACTAAATTAGTAAAGGAAAATTTGCTTCATTTTTTGAACCCGAGGCAGGGCAGTCCATCACCCCGTGAAGCACGTTTTAGAGGGAGTAGTCATGGCCACGCAGCAGGCTGAACCCCGCGCCATCACAGAGAGAAAATTCACTCTCCCTCTGAGCTTAAACAAGATTTTCTGACACCTGTGTGCTGCTAGACATGACATTTGAAGTAGAAACACAGACCTTTGCAGATGAGAAGGAGGCTCTGCTCCAAGCAGGGCAGGGTGCTGAAGGGAGGGCCTGACCAGGATTTTCTGGAGTGACAAGGTAGCAAATGTGGTGGTCAGACTCCAGGGCAGGGCAGAGCCACAGGAGAGGGACACCGGAGAGGGTCTTCCTTTGCAGATTTACTTAAAACTTGGGGTCTACCAACTATAAGTGCCTTTCGGATACGCATGTGATCAGGTATAATAAGATGGCCAGAGGCAAAAATGAAGTTGAGGGAGGGAATGCTAGATTAAAGATTAAGTATTAATGTTATTTCCGAGCTTCCTGGCAGCCAAGGCAAAAAGGGGAAACAGGGACTTTAATGTCTTTTGTTGTCTAAAGAATACCTCCCCATCGGGAGGACGGACAGTTCGCCCCAGCCTTCCAGTCTTGGTGGGATCCACACAGGGCACTTCATAAGGGACATGCAGGGGGGACATGGTGAGCTCTGTCCCCCAAGGTGAGTTTACAGAGGCTGCAGAAATGCTCTTACAAGCAGTAATTGTGTTCAAACAAAGGGTTTGGTGGTTTGTGGTCATTTTTAAAGACGTTTCTGTGCTAGTGTGGGAGGTACCGCTGACGGAACAAGACTCCATCTCCGACACCCCCCGATCACAGTCCTAGAAGGCGGTCACGGCTCCCTCTCATGTGTGTTGGCTAGGGCTAACATTGGGGGTTTCCCAGGCCTCCCCGAACTCAGGGAAGGGAGGTACGCATCCTAAAGTCTGGCTGGAGGGAGCAGGGGCACTGCTGGAGGGCGCTTGCGCTGTTGGCGATTCTCATCAGTGTGTCTCCCTTTTACGTGCCAAGTGGTTATGGTTATAAAAACCAGGGTATGGGACGGTAACTCTTGTCACCAGGGGCAGCCCCCTCCCCGACATCTGGGGAGAGAGACCCCAGTTTGCCCTGGGTGAAGGAGCCTTCTGGCATCTCCTGAGCACACACAGCTGGTTCTTGCTCACAGGGGACCGAGCGTAGGTTTCTTGAATGGAAATGAGTGTGCAAGCCGTCTGGGCCAGTGGGACGAGAACATTGCTAATAAATCCCAACCGTGTGACTTTGGGCCAGGCCTTCGCCGCCCCAGATCTGTCTCCTCATTCAGAACGTGGAGATGATGAAACCAGCCGTGCGGAGACATTGGGAAGACAAGTAAGAATGTGTGCAAAGTGCCTGCTCATCGCTGCCTGAAGCTCCCGTGAAGACCACAGTGCCCAGAAGACAGGCCGAGGGGGCTCTCGGCAGGCACTTGACTTGCAAAGTGCTGTGTGTATGTCATCTTTTAAATCCACACGGTGATCTTGTGAAACTAATGTATTACTATGGTTGTGCCCATGCCATGGAGGAGGAATCGGTTCACCGAGGTTCACTGACTTGCCCGGGGACACAGAGCATGTCCAGGGTAGGTCTAGGGCAAGGCCTGGGTCTCCCAGGTCTTATTCAGCACTCCCTCTATTCTATCCCTTTGGCCCTGGGAGCTGGGTGACACCTTTAGGCCAGGCCCAGCATCTTTGCTGAGGCAGGACCAGGCCTCTGGGGGACAGAGTATCTCCTCCAAGCACAGGCCACAGGCTGGGAGATGGCTTTCCATCCCCCCTGATTCTTCCCTTCCCCTTGTACCCGCTGGGGCTGGGTCAGTGAGGAAGGCCTGTGGCTCCACATCCAAGAAGGGGGGAGGGGACCCTGGCTGTGTGCTTCCCTCCCCTCTGAGAGCCCCGTGAGACCCACGCCTGGTAAGTGAGTGAGGCCCACCTTGGGATGCGGGGCTGTGGGTTTCCTTCCTAGGGCCCTGGGCTGTGCGCTGGGTTCTGTCTCTCAAAGGGGGCACGTGGAGTCTCCCGGATGGGCCTACTCAGGGGACTTCGGGGAGCATTGCTGAGTGTGTGGCTGGAGGGCGAACCACATTGGTGGCCGTGTTCAGAGACCAGACGAAAGGTGGACTGTACTTTTACCTGTTGAGGTCTCCAGAGGCATCATAAGCCTGGAGCTTCTGTTTGGTAGAGCTCCCATTTGGATGAACAGACTTTTTTTTTTTTTAAGATTTTATTTATTTATTTGACAGAGATCACAAGTAGGCAGAGAGGCAGGCAGAGAGAGGGGGAAGCAGACTCCCCGCTGAGCAGAGAGCCCAATGAGGGGCTCGATCCCAGGACCCTGGGGTCATGACCTGAGCCGAGGGCAGCAGCTTAACCCACTGAACCACCCAGGCGCTCCTGAACAGACATTTTAAAACAGAGTCCTCAATTCTGGGGGCATGGGGACCCCAAAGGCTGGCCCCGCAGACGCACTCTTGGATGGCGTTCGCCAAGTATCAGGGCTTCTTGAGGGACACCCCTTCGCAATCCGCAGGGAGAAGGGGCTTCCTGCGGGGGGTCGGCCCCCAGGCTCTTGGCACCCACCCGCCCCTTCTGGGGCTGCCTTGGCCTCCGACTGAGCCAGGTTTTCAGCAGAAGTTGGGGTGGCTGACAGCAGAGGCCTGCTTCCCTGCCCGTGCTGGGTGCACCCCATAACCACACAGCTCTGGGGGCTGGGTCTGCGGACACCGTAGAGGGAGTCACTCAAGTTCATTCAGCAAGAAATGTCTGCCCTCCACAGAATGTTTTGGATTCAAGTCCCCAAACGTGTGCCGAGCACCTTCTGTGGGTCAGGCTCTGGACGGGGCTTGAGGCTCCAGTGGGAACTGAGGGGTGTGTGGGCCTGGCCTCAGGGGCTTGCAGGCTGGAGGCCAAGGCAGACGCTAAATATGTGGTCACAAATGGCAAATTAATAATTGTCAGTTGCAAAGTGCTTCAAAGGAGAGACAGTTTGGCAGGGGGCACAGAAGCCGCCCTGGCAAAGCCAGCCTGAGAGAAGGCTGCGTGGGGCATGCTCCATCCATTCCACACAGGTTAGTAAGCTCCTGGCGTGTGCCAAGAGCCTGGTGAGGGCCTGGGTGTACACGGCTGACCGAGCCGTACAGGACCGATGTTCACCGAGAGGGCAAGTTTAAGGCCAGGGTCATGAGACACAGGCCAGCAACAAGCAGGATAATACCATAATTTGGAGGGAGGGGCAATCAGGGCAAGGAAGGGACTCAAACAGCAGATGGTGTCTTTGCTGCAGGGCGAGGAGGGTGGCAAGGCGGTCAGGAAGGTCTCTAGGGAGGCCGTGTAGGAGCAAGCTACCTGAACCAGCTGAGCTGGAGAGTACCCCACATGTTCATTCATACCCCAGGGCCTTTGCACTTGTTATTCTCTCCACCAGGAAGGTTTTTCCCCTGCCTTCCACATGGCTGGTTCCTTCACAGCCATGTTCCTTTGCTCAGGTCTCTGCTCAAATATCCCTTCCTCCCAGAGGCCTCCCTGATAAGTTGCTCCCATCCCATCCCCGTTTCATCTTCTTTCTGGTTCTTATCACTGACTAAGATGAATTTTCTTGTTTGTTTGTTTACTGTCTATGTTCCACCTCTGCCCCAACCAGAAAGGAAGCCTCAGAACCTTGAGGCCTTGTCCATCTGGGTCACTGCTGTGTCCCCAGCCCTGGAACAATGCCTTGCGTGGAGTGGGTACCCATTAGTACTTGCTGAATGGATGAATATTTCAGCTGTACAGCTGGGGAAGCAGACCAAGCCCCTCTCCTCCCTCTGGAGGTCTGGCAGGCCCAGGGTGAGCCCCAGGGACCCCGGGCCTCCAGACCCCCAACCCCCACCCTCTGGCTGCCCAGGA
Organism: Martes martes; assembly: GCF_963455335.1. Taxonomy (NCBI): domain Eukaryota; kingdom Metazoa; phylum Chordata; class Mammalia; order Carnivora; family Mustelidae; genus Martes; species Martes martes. Next base: position 38,185,972 of record NC_137905.1, read on the forward strand.
GGCTCTTCCTTTGTTCTCCCTCGGGGTTTCTTCAGCGGGAAGGCTGAGGGTGTTCTGGGTTTGGTTTTTGTAATTGGTTTGATATGATCATGAAAAGTATCTAAAAATTGGACAGCTGGAAATGTTTTTCCTCCCATTTATTACTTAAAACAGCCTTAGAGTTTGGGGTTGTTTTTAAAATCAGATTCTCCTCACTGAAAAAAAAAAATAAAAAATAAAAAGTAAATACCATGAGCCCACTCTTGCATGTTTCTGACGAGACCCTGCAAGGTCACGACAAGGCCTCTGCTCGTGGGGTGCGGGGCTCCCCCGGGCTGGAGACGAGAACTGGGGAGCCTCCAGAGCTCGGTCTTGGCCATTCTGCAGTCACAGTGTCAGGAGGGGAAGATAAATTAAGATGAGTGTATTGCTCAGTTAGACATTAACCATGCCAGTGAAAAAGTATTGTGAATTTTAAAATGGCCCAGGCTAAAATATACTGAGGTTAAAATACAGGGTAACTTTACAAATCACTAATAATTTCTTTGGCTTTCACTGCAATAACATTGATTTAATTCATTAGATTCCTTTCTAAATCTATATTTCAGTTTTAGAGTTGTCAGTTTCTGTTAATGACAATTTTGCCCCATCTGTTCCAACATGAGAATGAGGCTCCTTGCCGCAGACAAGATAGATCTCTGAGAGTTTAAGAAGGAGAAGTCTTAAAGGTATTTCACTCAGATGAGGCCCCGTTTGATGATTCACAATCCAGATGAAGCTGCCCGCAAAAGAACTTCGCGTGGACGCCTGTGGAAAGAGGAACCCCCCTCCCCCAACCACATCCGCCAGGCCCATGGCCCCGTGGCCAACCCCAGCACTACCATCATTTCATATTTCGGAGGAGAATATTCAAAACATTACCACTCATTCTTTTTTTTTTTTTTTAATGACAGAGCAATAATTCTGGGTGTCAGCATATCAGAATTCCAGCGGCTGTGATTGGAATGAAAATGAGCCGTTGTAAGTTGGCTGTTCCAATCGTCATATTACTGTAAGTCATTTCCATGAGCCCGGTGAGCCTCTGCCTGCCGAGGGGGCAGTGCCGGGGCTTCCAGCTCTGTGACAAATGTCCCTCATGTTCCCCTCCGGCCCACCAGCCTGTACATCTGCCCGTCTTGTGCAGGAGATGGTTCTGAACGAGTGTGCCCACATCCAGAACCAGATGATGGCATCCGAGGGGCCAGCCCAGGCTAGCCGCAGGCCTCCGAGAAGCATAATAAACCAGAGTGTCTGGTGTTTCGACTTCGTTGGAGAGAACGGGTCCTGCCTGCCCACCAACAGGGGAGGCATTCCTGAGCCTGCGGCTGTGGTCCTGCCTTCCCCCGGGGGGAAGACGTTCTACTAATTATCAATTGTGGAAAAACAGAGCTCAGAGCTGCCCACTGGAGAGACCTGGTGTGTACATAGTATGTAGCCCAAGGAACTGGGGATTTTTTTTTTTTTTAATTTAAAAACCTTCTAGAAAAAGAGGCAGGCATTAAAACATATATGAGATTAGGCCCCATCGCCAAAGTTAATATCCACCATATGTATTTACATTTGACTCAACTCCAGCAGATTGAGTACTGTATTACAGCACGGAGGGAAAGGAGATTGCCTCTCAGCCCGGGCTGACATTAGGGTGAGTTACTGTTCTGCTGTAGACTTCTCTGGAACGTCTAAAGACAGTTGAAAAAATCGGACTGAAAATCCTCCTTTCAGATCTGCCTCCTAATTTCAAATACAAATTAGTGAAATTTTAACATTTCAGATGTCACACCTTGAGCAAATTAAAAATCAACAAAAATATTAAGGTTCTCTGTGACCTGCTCAAGTGTACAGAATATATAAAAACTTTAATCAAACACTCAGGTTTGCTCAGTTTTAAATTGTGTTACTTTAATAGTTTCTTTTCTGCTGTTTATATTAATGGCATATTCCCATCTAAACATATCGCCGTGCAGAAAAGCCATCACAACATTTCTAAGGTTGAATGAATGCAGTTGTATTCATGGTTTTTTAATAAAAAGATCTCTTTCTATTAAGTCCCCTCTTTTTTTTTTTTTTCCCCCTCCGAGGATTGAGTCTCTCTTCCTCGCATACAGGGGTTTGGGGAGGGATACAACGCACCACACACCACGCTGTCTTCAGTGTACAAATGTCTGCTTTCTAGCCCCGTTTCCTCACATATCCCAGCCAAGGACAAGGCTGTTGGGTGGTGGGGGGCGGCATGGAAGCAAACTGTTTCTCTAACCATCAACCAAAGGTCTCATCATTTGGAAAACATCTTAACTTGCTCTTCTCAGCCAAGTGGCAGCTAGCATATACTCCTGGCTCAGCTGGTGAGGGTCCCACCTTGTCCAGGTGTGTCTGGCAGGATTATCAATGGGTGTCAAGTAGGGGGGTAGTGGTTGACTCCAGGATATTTGAGGTACAGGCTTGGAATTTAAGACACTTCACCACCAGATCGTTGAAAACCTCCAGCGAGCTCCCATGTTCCTCTTGGTTAAAGTTCTCACCCTGCCTCTCCGATCTGGTGCTTGTCTGGGACTCTGGGGACAGGCCTCGTATGGGTCTCTAGTTTCAGCCGAACCAAAGTTAAACTTTCCAATTCTGTAAAATTGATCAGTTGTCAGCGTGCCGAATGGAGGAGGGAGAACCAGTCCTTGGTTATTCAAGGGTTATTTGGAGATAAATTCCCCAGGAGCCAGGAACCTTTGAACTTGCTCTGGACTGGGGCAGAGGACTGCAGCTGGCTCACCTAGCTCTTCCTCTGTGCAAGACAGCGTCTAAGGAGTCTACTTGCTCTAGGACTCTCCCTTACAGAAAAAAGCCAGATCTTTCAATACAACATTTCAGTGAAACCGTAAGTGCCCCGTAACTATAAATACACGTAAATGCATTATTATCCTTACATTGAAGGCTACTATGTAAGGTGACACCTAGGGGTCTAGTCATTTACAAGGTCTGTTCAAAATAAAGCCTTCATCCGTCTACCTTTCCTTCGAAGTTATTTTTGGATTTATGGGCTATTATGCAATATCCTGAACATACAGACCAAAATAAATAACATAATAAACACATACATACACACCAGCCAGTTGTAGCACATCTTAGCAGGATGTCCTATCCATTCCAGATTTTTTTTTTTTTTTTCCAGAAACTAAGACATGACGACAGCCGAGAGCCCTGGGCTCCCTGCAGCCCGGGGAATGGGTATCGCTGTTGCAAGGAGTTTGCACGCAGGCCTGGGGACAGGAGCCGACTGGTCCAGCAGAGGGGCTGGTCCACCCCGCACGTCTGGCTGCCTCATCCCCCAGGAAGGGGAAGAAGGTAACGCTCAGACGAAAAGACACACGTTTGATCCGAAGGCCCAGCAAGCATTGTATGTTTCAAGGAGCACCTCGATCTGTAGGCTGGAGAAATGAGGTGATTAAGGCTAAAAATGAATATGCCTGACGTGGGAAACTAGCCTTCTGAAATAATTAGGCCACGAGCTGTAGGACGAGGCTGCATAACGCAGGTGTCTGTTGAATAAGGGACACGTCCCCCCCTCTCCTGTGCCTTTTCCAAATGGTTGCAAAGTACCTTTAGTTCTCTCGCGGAATTGGTTTTAGAAACAATTCATTCTGACCACGCAGGACAGGGGATTCAAGATGTGTCTTTTTGAGCCCGTTGCGATGAGATCAGGGGCTTTGCTAATCGACTAGAAATATTCCTGGAGATGGAATCTTTACCTGTTTAAGAAAATTATATAATATATTTCGAGCAAATTAATTCCATCTGGACCAGTTACAGCACATCATCAGCTGTGTTATGCAAATAGTTATCTTTGTGGCTGAAATCAATAACTTATTTTCTTCTGTAATAAAGAAAAAAGGGGAATAAGCTATTATTAATTATGTGCAAAATGAAATCTTTTCTTGCAAGGCTGTGGGTTTCGTTTCATTATGAAGGGTTTCCTTGTGCCAGTTTCTGGGACCCTGACGAGAGCCTTCGGAGGGACGTCCCTAAGGTGCCTCTGGTGGGGAAGTTCACTCAGGTCACCGAGCGTAGGCCTGCCCCTTGGAGAAGCCCACGGGGCTGTGGTGCAGGGGAGAGGCGGGGGAGGGTTTCCGCCAGCAAGTGGGCCCGGCCCAGGGGGGGTGGAGGGGGGAGTTCCAAGGAGCACCTTATTTATAAAGCTGGCTCGACCACAGTTAGTCAGTATCAGCCTCAGTTATAGATGAAGTTAATGACACTATTGATTATGCCATAACCCGTGTGAATACTGAGAATATCGCCTTTTAGCCACAGGGCCGTATTTATGAGCTATTTCTGCCCTCCTGATCGTGGCCCAGTCCTGCAGGAAAATCACTCTTCGTGCTCTCGTCTGATCCAAAGCAGTGTATCTCTTGTGACCCCCAGAGGCCCCTAATGCGGAAGCGATGGGTGTGCAACTCGTCATGCCAAGCGGGAATCCCTGGGCTGGTTCCTCTGCTCACAGTGGCCCCCCTCACCTTCACGGCCACCTGCGAACAGGGGCCCCATGCAGAGAGCATCCCCAGAGCCACGCTGGGCCCGTTGGGATGGCCCCTGGGGCCTCTTTTAGGCCAGGCTGCTTCCCAGCTGATGTGGATGGGACGTGTCCGGGGCACTAGGCCAGTGTCTGCTCTCCTGCAAGCCGTGCTCGCACTCCCGGGGACTTCAGCACGCAAATCCGTCCACGCCTCCGTGGGGCTGCGGCGTGGTTATTTTTGGCCCCCTGCCATTTCATTTACGAGGTACTTGTGTTTGAGAAACGGATCTTACTTATGCACAGATATCAGGCTCCTTCCTGCCTGATTATCAGGCCCAAGACGCCGCCGCCGTGACCCCGGTCCCAGGGGCTGTTCCCTCGGTGGAAGGGCCAAGCGCTCCTGGCTTCTGAGAAGGCCGGTTGCTAACACAAGCCGGCCCCGGTCTTCTGGCGGAAGGACTCTGGTACCTGTCTGAGTCTGTACTGGCACAGGGTGTGTGCCCAGCGGGAACTTTTCTACCCCTGAAGGCCTTGAGGGTTGCTGGGGGTGGGGGGACTCTCGGCTTTCAGGGGACCCGGGAGCGGGTGCGTGGGTGGCATGGGTCCATCCGTGCGTGGCCGTGAGGGTCTGAGGCCGGGTGTGCTGTGGGCAGGGTGGCCTCGGTGGGCAGGGGGCGAGGCTGACCGGCCCAGGGGTTTGCTGCGAGCGCGGAGCTCTGAACCCTCTTCCCCTGCCTTCCCGGCTTGGCTAACTGCCCCTGCCCCCCCGCCCTTCCTCCTCCTGGGAAGCAGGTGGGGTCCCCGTTGGCCTCCGCGTGGGATGGCAGGCAGACGCCTCGTTAACCACCCTTCCTCCATCCAGGCCTGTTTATGGATTCCTCTGACCGAGCCCGCCAGGCAGCTTGAACCGGTTGTGGACAGCTGGGCCGCTTGGCATTTTACGGCGAGTGGCGGCTTCCCAAAGCTCTAACTGTGTGTGCTGGGCGGGTGCGGAGGGATGTACCTCCCTCACTTGAGGGGCTCCCCTCCCCCCTCCCCAGGGGTGCGGGGCGCGGCCGCAGCCTGCACGCCGGCGATCACCCCAGCTGCGGAGAGCAGGGGCAGAGGGGCGCGCTCAGCGGGCACAGACTTCATCCACAGGGGAGCCCCCCCATACCCCCCCAGAGTGATGCTTTCAGGATAATGACGCCCCCTGGGGAGGCACCTTATTGCTCTTCGCAGAAACAATCTCTACCGAGAGAAATTAATTGTTTTGTTGTTGATGGAAAAGAAACGGGAGGAGCTCTTTTAAAGTGTTCTCTCTGCTAGGAGGAGACGGAGGGCAGGTCGCAGGTGGCTGTCTCCAGTTTCAGGGCCCCGAGAAGGTGTCCCACCATGCCGGGGAGGGGCCTTTCTCTGCTGGGTAACTCCTGCGAGGTAGAGCCAGGGCGCTGCTGATGGCCCGAGGTCCAGGCCAGCCCCTGCTACGGAGACAGCGTGGCCTTCAGGTCCCAGCTCCATCATTTACTAACTGTGCCATTCCTGTGCCTCAGTTTCTTGATCAGAAAAATGAAGCAGTGATAGGTTTTCTGACCCGTGGGTTGTGGGGATTGAATGAGATACTTTGTGTTCTGGGCTTAGCCTGGAGCAGGGGAGGTGCCCAGCCACTGGCTAACAGTAGAAACTGGATGCATGGAAGGATTTGGCAGGGGACTGACTCTAGACGGTCCCATGGATGAGAGGCAGCTGGGCCCACAGGATGGTGCTGGTGTCTATTAACCCGTCCTGGGCAGAGTCCTGAGGCCGTCAGCCCCGAGGCTGGGAGCTGCTTTCATCCCTCACCTGACAGGGCCCCACTCCACTCAGCTCCAAGGCAGGAGGGGCTCATCCTCACCCTTCACCAGTCTCTGGTCCCACCCTCAGCCGTGCCAGTGCTGGGGTCCCGGCTCCCTGTCACACCGCCCGGGGCCGGCCCCAGAGCCATTTGCAGAGCTGCTCTGTGAGCATCTGACCCGCGCACGGGCGCATCCTGCTGGGGGACCCGCAGCCCGCTCAGTGCTGACTGAGCATCTGGGAGATAACAACTTTTATGGGAGGGATTTTAATTAGTGCTGTGGCTCAGTGTGGCGGAGTTAACATGGTGGAATTGGCTGGAGCGTGGGCTTCCTTCCTCGGGAGGCATCTGACCCGGTACGTGGTCCCATTGGTCCCTGGGGCCCTGGTCACCATGGGACTGGGAGTGGGGAGGGGGGCGCCAAGGGCTCTGGCAGCGTGGGGACCTCTGTGTTAGCTCAGGGCCCTGTGCACAGCAGGGTCCGGTGTTCGGTTGAATGCCCTCCTTGCCCTGTCTGGAAACTCTTTAGTTATGGAACCACCAGAAACTTGAGAGTAGGGTGAACGCACGTAACCCGGTGTGTCGAGCTCCCTCTGTTCTGAATGAAATACATATGGACACACCAGCCAGGAGACACAGATTGTGTAATGTTGGGGATTCTGCCCGTGAGTTAAATGCTTTTGTGTTTGTGTTTAAAATTGGCATGGTTTAAGATGAATAGTAAAACGCACGCTAATAATTTAAAGTTTTAATTTTTCTTCGCTCAGGAGAACATTAAATAGCAATTTAAAAACACCATGACCAGTCCATGGAAAGACAGCAGAAGAAGGGAAAACACTTCACATTTTAACGTCTTTAACAGCATTTCCCTGTTGAACAAGGAGCTCTGCGTCTTAGTGCCTCATGGAGCCTTTCCCGATAGGCAGCTGTCCTTGCTTGGGGGACCCCAACGGGCTTTGGTTCCCGAATTGTGACAGTGTGAAACTTCTTGCCATAGCCACGTGACATCAGTTTTATAGTAACAGAAGGATAAAAGTAATTAGCGTTTACCAGGGGGCAGGCTCTGCCCTGAGCAATTTATGAGGATTATCTCATTTAGTGCTACAAACCCACACCGTGGCTGCCTGGATTATACCCATTTTACAGATAAAGACCTTCAAGGCCAAAAAGGTTACATAACTCAGCCAGGAAGGCATGCAGCCAGGACTCAGAGTCCATCTGGAGGCTGGGCCATCTCTTCCCCCAACCCCTGGAATTATTCTGTTGCCCCCATTTTGCCCATTTCATGGGATGAGGGAACTGAGGTTTACAAGGGGACAGCACAGCAGCGGGCCTGGGACTTGGTCCCAAAGCCTGTGACTTACACACCCAGCTCCTTCCCCTGGGCTGTGTTGCCTCGTCCAGGCTGCAAACACTTTCCTCCTTCTGAAAAGGATGTCGTCATTTGTCATCAAGGGCTCCAGCTTTCTTATTAATAACCCAGTGAGCGACTTTGTCTGTTCCACATTCCTGCTTGAGCGATGACTCGGGACCTCAAAATAGCTGTGCCTGCCCCCTTGTTGGTGCCTTCACACATGCCTACAGACCCCCTCGTGCTGCACAGGGACCCTGGCACTGAGAGTCACGCACGTGCATGGGCATAGGCTCCTGTGGCTCACACCCACAGGCAGGCCCAGACAGCAAGCACACACACTCAGACACACGTGCAGACTGGCACACACAGACACTCACAGCATGCACAAAGGACTCCCAGACTCCCACACATGCACACACACACAAGCACGGGTACTCAGGCAGCTGGACAGGAGCATGTGAACATCACAGGAGCATCCCAGCATGGCCGGAAATCCCAGTAACTCGCAGTCACAGAACCACAACAATGGGCATGGATGTGTTCTGGGATGAAGCGGGCAGCTCTAACAGGGGCCCTTGAAGGGACTCTCTAGGCTAGAAGGAACTGAGGTGGAAGGCAGAGAAATAGGGCAGAAAATGGCCTGACGGTCAGGCAGAACCCCAAGCCAGAGTGACCTATTAGGGGCAAATGTTTCTTCTGCATTTAAGATGAATGTGGGCTTAGCAATCACAAAGTGATCGTGCATGTGCCGTGTGCTTACTTTGACATTCATGATCCCCTTTGGGAGCTCCCCACTGGCAGGGGAATGGACACTCAGCTGCCAAATGATGACAGACACAAGGTCAACAGATAGTAGGTCTGGAGAGCTCATAGGGCCCGAGGCAGTCAAGGAGGGCTTCCTGGAAAGGGAGGTCTTGGGCAGTGCAGAAGAAGGTTCTGTTATGCTATTCCTGCCCCCTTTGGGCCCCTTTCCCTCTTTATAATGACTAGTCCCCCAGAGCAGATACTGTATTCGGGGAACTCATCGTGACAACCTCTGAAACGGTTCAGGGTCTTTACTTATCTTACTCCCCTACCCCATCCATCCCCGCTGAGGCAGGCTCCATTTTCTCCCCATCTCCCTGATGAAGAAAGAGGCTCAGGGAAGTCTTTGGCCTGAAGTCCCACAGGTGCTGGATCCCAGCCCAGGGCCATCTGGTCTACAGGTGCACCCTCTCAGCCACCAGCCCGTTCCTGGGAGGTTTGAGGTGCAGGGTCAGAGCTGGCTCCCCATGTGAGCTGGGGTCCCGAGGACCTGGGTTATGCTGTGTGGGAGGCAGACGCTCTGCAGCATCCCAGCTGGGCTGGAACCCAGGCTGCATGACCTGGACAGGATGTCCCCGGGTCTGGGTCTCAGAACCCTCGTCACGCATGAAGATTGGATGAAATCAGGCTCACGAAGCACTTTGCACATAGACTGGCCTGTAGCAACTGCCCAGGAAATGTTAGGATCGCCGTCACTCTTGCTCTTGTAGCTTGTGTCTGCTCGCTTATCCAGGGTTATGGCGTAGATGGAAAGGAAAATTACAAGTGGGTGCTAGAGGGCTGGGAAGGACACTGTGGTTTTGAGCCCAGAGAGCACCTGGTTGCTGTGGTCAGACCGGGGGTGGGGTGGGGGGGGGTGGAAGTCTCCCTGAGAATATGCCGGCTTCACAAGGTTAACCACCCTGCTAAACTCCCAGACCCATCCTTTGTGTTGTGCAATTTCCCGGCTCTCCAGGTACGATACAGCCTGGGCCAGAGATGACCCGGGTTTTTGCTGTGTGACCTCAGACATGTATCTCAACCTCTCTGGGCTGCAGGTTTGTCCTGTGTACAGTAAGAATAACATCATCCACCTTGAGGTGGTTTCTGGAGTACATGGTTTGAAGAGAGCCACAGAGCACCGGGTGGGCAAGACCCTTCTTAGGGGCTAAGGATTTCCCTGTAGAGAGCGCCCCCTGCTGTCTGGGAGGACATCAGGGAACCCAAGAGACAACGTGGCCGCAGTCCCCACCTCAGGAAAACCCAACTGCTTTCCAGCCCTAGGAGGGTGGCGTTCAGTAGTTTCCATGGAGAAAAATTCCAGTTCCTGCCATTTTGCAACCCATTTGACCTAATTTATACTTTATCGTTTTAGGCAATTTTTGTCATTTTGTGGGGGGGAGTGGGTGGTGTACAGAGCAACTGATGAAATCCCTCATTCTGAATCATCCTCACTCTGCTGCTTAAATTCAGGCCAGCTTATGTATGACTTGGACGTATGTGCATACGTGTACATGTGTGTGTTTGCGCATGCATGTCCATGTATATTTACGTATGTGGGGGGAGGGGGAGTGTAAGTGAGGAAAAAAAAAAAAAAACCCAGCAT
>NC_137905.1:38201043-38338543 GCF_963455335.1 Martes martes
GTTTTGGGCCCACTCGTCCATCCACCTTGCAAGGGCGTCTGTGGCTGCCCATCAGAAGCCGAAGCTTTACCTCCGCCCTCTGTTTGCACCCATGTACCCTTTCAGCTGGGTCATTTTCTCATGGTCTTCCCCTTTAGACCAGTGGTTCTCAGCTGGGGGCACTTTTGCACCCCCAGGGGACATCTTGGCCATGTCTAGAGACATTTTTGGTTGTTGGCTAGGGGGTACTACTGGCATCAAGAAGGCAGAGGCCAGGGCTGCAGCTAAGTGCCCTTCACTGTGCAGGACGGCCCCCATAGCGAGGAATCATCCCGCTTAAAATGTCACCCATGCTGATGTCTGGTCTGGATCTGGGCCTGCGTTTGCTTCTCCCTGCTCCCCAGCACCCAGCACGGTCTCGGGCACACGGCATGCAGAGAAGAAGTAATGGATGAAGGAATGAAGAAATGGAAATCCAGAGGGTCAAGTGCATGGACAGGCTTCCCATGGGTGAGAAATCTCCTGCCTGCCTTAATGCTTCTGAAAGGGACTCAGATGACACAGCGGGTTACCAGTGCGCCCCCCTCCCCAGGAACCTCTACATGCTGGGCTGGGGCTGCTTGTTGTCTAGGGGATAACTGGGGTGGGCTCAGGCCCGTGGACACTTTGGAGTGGAGGGCTCCTTCTCCAAGCACCTCCAGACAGGAGCGCATTGTCCCTTCAGCCAATTTGCAGTGAGCAGGCCGAACATGATTGCTTTTCCTGGGCGCAGACCTGGGCAACACAGCTCTGGGGAGTCGGGCAGAGAGCCTTCCAGCCCTGCCGCTGGAGCTTCTCCCAGGGGTCCCGCCGCACCCTCGCACCGAGCAGGGAAACCCCCCGGGCAGCAGGAGCACGCTCATCTGTAGAGCTTGCGGGTTCCAGGGAAGGACCCCACAGCATCCTTAAGCTGAGATGGGGCCAGTTTCTTGCCCACTGCTCTGGTCTGGTGTGGTCTGGGGCCAGTGGCCACCTGGCAGGGCCAGAGTCCCCCGAGGGAAAGGCCTTGGTGGGAGGGGAGTGGGCATGTGTGGGAGATCACAGGCCCGTACTTTAGGTTCTTGGGGAGGGGGGCGTGGGTGGGCCTGCTGGTAAAGAGAAGGGACACAGAAGAGATTTGGGGCAGAAGAAGGACCGAGTAGACCCCATAGGTCTATTCTCTTCAGGGTCTCACCCCAACTCTCCCAACACGCGGGTCCTTTGGTGCCCTTTGAAAACTTCCTTGTTCACTGGGGTCCCGACAGCAGCTCCCAGCAGGAGGCAGTCCCCCCTGAGGGATGCCAACTCCTCATGTCTGGAGAAATTCCCTCACGAGACGGACAGGGGCAATGCTGGGAGCACTGGACTGGGAGTCTGGGGATGCCGCCCATGGTTCCCATGCTGTGCCGGGGGAGCTCTGAGATTCAGGAGAACTCTGTTGTCATCTCTCTCTTCACCCACTGAAAGCTGTGGCCTGCTGTGGTTTGCAGGGTGGGACAGGACAGGGGTGTCAGGCCTTGGTTTATGGGAAGGGCTTTACTCGTAGACACTGAGGGGATGCCTAGGGTGACGCCGGGTGCCACCTGGACAGCTGCCCCTCCTGGGAGACCCTCTCAGTCCGGAGGAAAAGCCACTCAGCTCGGCAAACAGCCCCTAATTTACTTCCCCTAACTGCCCTGAAGGCCTAGAGCAACAGTTAAGAATCACATTACTGCCTTTTATTGTCTCTAATTTTTACCCAAATGGTTTCTGCTGCACCAGCTAAACGGTGCTCTCGTTTCTCTCCGCATATCCAGGGACCCAGCCACGGCGGGCTCCGGACTGATGCGTTTTCGGGGGGACATGAGCCCTCCTGACCCTCTTCTTGCCCCACGCATGCCTCCTTCCCTCTCCTCCCTGCAGGGGGGCCGCGTGCAAGCCGGGGCCTGGCTGGCTCTGGGTCCCTTCAGGAGGGAGGCCTGTGTCTGCCCAGCAACTCTGCGCGCATGCGTGGCACCGGGTGGGTGGGGGCGGTTCCTCCGGTGACCCTTTAGCCCCCGCCCTGGGTCGGAGAGCCCTGCACGGAAATGGAGAGGTGGCTCGTCCAAGCTGTGTGACCCCGCGGCTCACCAGACCCCTCAGTTGTAAGTGACAGAAACGCAAGTGAAGAGGGACAGAGAGAAAAGGGCACGTCTGACTCCCGACCCCAGAAAGCTGCGGCGGGATCCGAGCCGTCCCTGGCACGCCACCTCCTCCCCACCTTTCAGCTCAGCCTCCCGCCACCCTGGCTCCTCTCTCAGGCGGCAGAAACACTGCCACACACTTAGACCCTCCAGCTCAGCGGCCTCCGCGGAGAAGCTGTTCTCCGCTGGTGCCAAGAGTGATCCTGGCATCTCACTGGCGAGGCTGGGCCCCCGTCCCTGAGCTAGCCACTGTGCCCAGCCGATGGTTGAGGCCCCACAGCCCCGTCCTAGTAGACAGTGGGTTGGGGAGAGGGGTCAGGCTGAGCCAAACCACGAGACAGTGTGAAGAGGAGAGACCTCCTAATGGAGCATCCGGAGCTGTGGCCAAACCTGGAACAGGTCTCAGCCACCGGCTCTGGGCATGCCCTTCACCCCTCCCAACTCAGCCCTTCTCTGGACCAAGGGGCCGGGAGCAGGGGAGAGTGTCACAAGAGCTCTGGTGAGGTGCTGTCGTCCCTAGGTAGCTGCTTGTCTGAGCACCACATTCCCCTTCTCCATGCCTGTGGCCTCTCCTGCCCCCTGAGTTGTGTCCAAAGCCTGATGTGGGCATCTCCACACCATCCAGAAAGTTTCCAAGCCCTGTCCATGCAGGACTGTCCCAGACCCAACTGAGTGACAGGAAAGGTATTACCCCTGCTGGACCCCAGAGGTTGGGAGGCCTAGAGAAGTCTGGATGGGAAGATCTGTCCACGCCGGCCTCTGTCTTTTCAGCCACGGGGTCAAGGAAGCCGGTCCCAGATGGACTGCCCCTGGCTGCCGGGAGAGGAAGCTGGGGCTGCCCGCTGCAGGCCTGGGGGAGTCCTGCCCCGGTGCGGCACAGGGAGCTCACCCCCCATCCTGCCGAAGCCCCTCTTCTTTCGGAAGAGCTGGAGTGAGAGGCGATAAATGACGCTTAATTACTATCGAAGGACTGCCATGCTTCATAAACTTTTCTTTCTGAGAGGAAAAGGAAAGTCTTGTGAAAACAGAATTTCAGGGTATGTTTCCGGAGAATGGGATAAGCAGGGCCGTCCTTTCTAACTTTTAATCAGCTCAGCATTAACCAGGATCCTACTTTCACAGGTCACCATGGCGATAGGAGGACACAACCAGGTGTCCCCAAAACATGACTTGCTGGGCCCACGTACTTGTCTGTAGGGATAGTCTCGGTCCCTGCTTCTCCTTTGTCATTCTGAGCAGCATTGAACTCCAGAGCCAGGCACTGGGTTACTGCCCAAGGATTGAGAATTGGGTGTGATATATATATATATATTTTTAAAGATTTCATTTATTTATTTTAAGAGGGAGAGAGAGAGAGAGAGAGAGAACCAGCAGGGGGGAGGAGTAGAGGGAGAAGGACAAATGGACTCCGCGCTGAACACAGAGCTTGACGAGGAGCTCAGTCTCACCCCCTAAGCCGAAATCAAAAGTCAGAAGCTTAACCAGCTGAGTCACCCAGGCGCTCGGAGGATTGGGTGTGGTATAGACTCCCTGGATCGGTCAGGGTTCTCTGGAGAACCAGAACCAATAGGAAAGAGTTAGGCAGCAATCGTGTCCGTTCTAGTCCCAGTCTGAAGGCCTGAGAACCAAGGGAGCTGAGGGTCTAAGTCCCAGTTCAAGGGCAGGAGAAAAGCAAAGTTTCAGCTCTAGAGTCAAACAGAGAATTCTCTCCCCCACCCCTTTTTGTGCTATTCAGGCCCCCAGTGGGCTGGATGGAGCCTACCTGCTCTGGGGAGGGCACCCGGCTTTCCCCAGTCTGCCCACTCACCTGCTGACCTCTTCCAGAAACAGCCTCACAGACACACCCAGAAGTCATGTTTAACTGGATATCTAGGCATCGTGGGGCTCAGTTAAGCTGACAAATAAAGCCAGACATCACGCTCCTATTCTCAGGTTAAGAAACTGACACGGCTAGAGTCTACAGCAACTATTGAAGGCTTCCCGGGCTGTGAGGGGCTGAGTGGAGGCTCGGACCCACCCACCTATCTCCCAGGCTCCTGTCCTGCAGCTCCTGTCCCCCCCCCCCCACCACCCCGAGACAAGAACACTGACCTTTTCTAGACCAAGACTCCAGCCCTCATGCGCTTTTGGCACATCCAGGACAAACAGGGGGCTCCTTCCCCCTTCCCCTGTGTGTCACGCTGGGGTTACGATTTCTTTTGAACTCAGAGCCAATCCAGGGAGCTGCCCACCATGTCAGATGCATTGGTTAAATGCATTTCTTTTTCCAAGAGAGATGTCTAGCTCTGAGCACCTGCAGCCAGATCTGGGACATGTTGGCCAGGGTCTGGACTCCATGCTGGTGACATCCTCTGAAATGACAGAGTACCATCCATTACTTTCCTTCCTGTACTGAAAATCGGCTTGCTTCCGGGTCAGCATCCCCAGAACGGTTCGCGCCGGCTTGCTGCTCTCGTCAGTTTCATTGGCCGGGGCTGCCTAAGCTGGAAAGGAGCACACACCCACTCCTTCTCCCCTCCCTCTCTTCGTTTCTTCCTTTCTTTCCTTAATAGCATCCTTGTACCTGCAAAATTAAAATGTTCTCTTGCATCACGAAGTCACCAGTTATGCATCCGGCCGGCCATCCATCCCATTCATCCTGCCATTTTTTCTTTTATTTTTTTAAATGTTATTTATTTATTTGACAGAGAGAGAGAGATCACAAGCAGGCAGAGAGGCAGGCAGAGAGAGAGAGGAAGGGAAGCATGCTCCCTGCTGAGCAGAGAGCCTGATGCGGGACTCAATCCCAGGACCCTAGGATCATGACCTGAGCCAAAGGCAGAGGCTTAACCCACTGAGCCACCCAGGCACCCCAACTGGTATTTATTTCACTGCCCCATGACTGCAAAGAGTGCTGGGCTCCCTCGGGGTCGGGTCCTGGCGACCCCGTCCCAGCCCTTCTGTACTGCTCCCTACTGTCTGCAGTTTCTTCGGCCACATGGACACACCCCGTAGGTCAGGAACGGCCTCTCTGCCTGCTGTCCTTCTCATGGTGGTGACAGCGGAGCGCTTCCTTCCCCCAGTCACTGTGGGTGAGCGGCTCTGGGCCGTCCTTCTCTGCATACACGTGGCCCTGTCTTTATCTTGAGCCCATGTACAGGCCCCCAAAGCACTGACTTGTCTGAGGAGAACAACCAAGGACAGAAAATGGAGCCTCATCGTGGAGTCAAAATGCAGATTTCGCGTTGAAATACAAATCCTTCGTTTCAAAAGGTCGGCTGGAACGGTATTTAAAAAAGGAATTGCAGCTGGTTTCGAATAGAGCCCTGGAAACAAAAAGTCCCATCCAAGAAGACTCCTTGGCCCTGTGCCCACAGCTTCTTCTTCTGATCGTGAATCAGCTTCATTATCTCTCCCTCCCAGCTTAGTCTTGTGTGCTTGGAGATGGACGGTCAGTCCGACAGACGGACAGGTGGCCTCTCCACCCAAACAGACTTTACAGGGGTGTAGCCACCTCGGTGTGGGGCCAGCAGCTCTTCCCCAGACCCGCTCTCATTCCCGGGACCCCGGCCCTATTAGCCTGAGCTGGGGCCATGCCCCTTTTCTAGACATCCTAGCGGACAAGCCTTGGCCAGAAATGGGGATCCCCTCCTCCACTCCTTACTCTGACTCTGCAGAGCCCACCGGCCTGAACAAAAGTCCGTCACCATTTCTCAAGACCACGCTTGGCATGACCTCATGTTCCAGTTCCTTCCAACCCCTGAGCAATGCCTTTTGCATGCGTCCCCAAGGCCTTCTGAGGGTCACTGGGCCCCTGGACCTGCCTGGCCCGGGGCTGAGATGGGAGACACAGAAGTTGCTACATGAGCTCATTTGCTTATTTACCGCTCTCCACCCACCTGGTTCCAAAAGCGTTTAATGTGGATAACAAAAATACATACAGCACAATAGTATTAAAATAGAAAAGAGATCAAGGCAGAGGGAAAATAAGGACTGAACAGTCAGCTAAGGCCAGTCGACGTTTCATCAAAGTAGAAACTCGTGCTTTAGAAGGTGGTGGTGGGGGGAGGGGTACAGAGGGGGCTCCGTTCAGTAAGCTCCAGTACAAATGTCTGAATTTTCTATAAAATAGGAAAAGCTGTCTTACTACAAACACAGTGTTTTGGTTGCAAAAGGATACTGTCAGAGGTTTTTTTGAAGGACATGTCCTCAAGCATGTGGAGTATGGGGAGCAGCCTTTCTTCTTCTGGTTCTCCCTAAGTGAGTCAGGGAGTGGGAGTTACTGAGCTCTTACCGGGTGTCCTGGCCTGAAGGACGCCCCCTGCGAGGACAGGAGCACAGCAGACGAGAGCTCAGTCCCTCGGGGCCAGGAGTCCTGGGAGAAGAGTGCGAGGGGTGGGTTGGTTTATGAAGAGGAAGTCCATGGTTGGGCGGGTTTTCTGCCAGTCGTTGGGGTCAGACCTATGGCACCGATCCATTACCCTGCCTACTCAAAACCCATTGTGAGGTCTCTTTATATACTGAGGGTATTAACCCCATATCTGACATTTGTTCGTTATCTATCTGGTAAATATTTTCCTGTTCTGCAATTCCGATTTTGCTGATAGACATTTTTTTAAAGTTAATTGTATGGAGTATCTCCTCTTCATGCCAGGCTCTGGTTTAGGCTCTAGGTTAATGTGATGAGCCAAGAGTCAGCATGATGCTTGCACTCCAGTCTCAGGAGGAAAAAAGAAGTATCAGTCAATTAATCACACAAATAAGGGACAGTTACCACTGCCTTGGGGGTCCTGAAGGAGCCAGGCATGGTGCCAGGTGAGGGGCGGGGGTGTCCTTGAGGATGTGAGGGTCTTGCACGGGGGCAGTAGGCTGAGGCCCTGGCAGGAGAGTGGGCACAAGTAGAGGGCAAAGAGGAAGGTGGCTGAGATGAGGCGACCAAGTGGGCGGAGCCACACTACGTGTCTGGCGTTTCAGGCAGGAACCTTTGGAGGATGTCCAGCAGGCAGGCGTCCACACCATTTGACTTGGGTTCCCAGGGGTGTCTGGAAGGGTGGAGAGTGAAAGCAGAGAGAGGACCAGGAGGGATGAGGGGCAGAAGGGGACCAAGATGAGGAGGAAAGAGTTGGTTTAAGGAAGCAGGGGCAGAGCTTGGAATGGCAGGACAGAGTTGGAGGGTGCAGCTGAATGGGGGTGTGGTCAAGCACGGACTCCGCGGGTGTGGAATGTGGGGCTAAGCTGGGAGGGTCCAGACTTTGTACAGAAGGGACAACTTGAAACCCTGCAGTCTCAGGAGAGAGACGTGCTGTCCACGGCCCGCCGGGCATGGGTCAAGGGGAATGTGACCTCTCCCTGATGGTCTGCAGTGGGGACCCTCCTCTGGGGCCCATCTGACCTCGCATTCGGATGTGCTCACTACCACCTGTTACACCTGTTCTCCTATAGCCCTGGGCTTGCAGCAAGCAGGTTCTGAGAGGGGACAGCTGGACGGAGAAGAGCAAGAACCCCCAGCAGTGCCCTCCCCCGCGCTTCCCATGGAGGCACACATCCAGCCTGCTCCCCCATATTCTGTGTGACCGAGATTCTACCTGGAGACAGACAAAAAAATAAAAGTGGCACTTTTTTTTTTTTTTTTTTAACCAGGCAGCGTTTCCCTGGGAGCATCTTCACTGGTAGTTACCCAGCCAGCCCCACTCAGCTCCGCGCCAAGCTCGCTGGCTGGATCCCCGACCCAAGAGCGAGAAGAGGTGTATTTCTGATTTCCGACAGCGGCTTTGTGGAATTGATCTCCTCTTACGTCCTCCATTCTTGCCTCTCTCCCTGCCCCCGCCCCCACCTTTGCCTCTCCTCCTTTCTTTCCATGTTGGGGTGATTGAAAAAATTTCCAGAATATGGCAAGAGGCCTCTCACACGGGGAGAGAGAATTAAGCCAAATTAATTCCAGCACAATAAGAGGAATTAGGCTTAATTTAAACAGGAAAAGAACCGAGCTGATCTTTCCCTTTTCCCAGCCACGAGCCCGCGTTGGGACTTTTTTTTTTTTTTTTTGCCAAAAGGCAGGAAGGGCAACACAGTTGCCTGGGCTCCAAAGGGCCTTCTCGTCCAGCCCGCCCAACCCCCACGTTCTCCTGGACGGGGATTACAGTTTGCAAGTCGCTGACCATGGTTGAATTTTATCATTATTAAGGTTCAGTGCTAACCTCCTCCCCTTATTTCCTTCCCATTTAAAGTTTCAGGGATAATAAATTCTTTTGATTTAGCGATTATTGGAATACAGAATTAGTCAAACACGGGCTTCGAGAACAAAGTAGAATAGGGACCGTGTGGGCCTTTGCAGCGAAGCCACAAATACTCACAGGCCGGCTGCTGAAAGATCGGGGGAAATGGCGCTTTGTTAAGTCTGAAATTGGATGGCTTTTAATTTAGGAGGAGCGTGGCTCCAACCCTTACCTCTCTGAGCAGAAAAATAGTTATGTTTGTGGGTGACATACTCCTAAAGTACATCGTGCTAAACCACCGTGCTGAAATACATTATATTGACTTGTCTGGGGCTGTGATTTTCCGAGTATAACACTGAGTTGGCTAGCAATAAAAATAAATAAGAATTATATATCCTTTCATTCATTTTTTTGCATTACACTTGCAAAATGCGTAAGGATCTAACCCAACGTGTTGCAATATAGTTTTAGAAAATAGAATGATAAAATTAATCCTCGATACGGAATGATGTATGTGGGTTCCTGAAAGCAGAAAGCAGAGGGACAGTGTGTGCTCTGAGGCCGCTTCCCGCCGGACTGAGGCTCAAGTTCCTTGTCTGGGGGAGGGGGAGGCCAGAACAGGTCTGTGAAGCCATCTGACTAGGAGAAGGGGCCCCTCCCGGGGCTGCCGGAGGAGCTGGTCCCACCCGGGGATGTGGTGTGGGGCAGCTGCTGACCTCCCTGGGCGGGCTGGGGCACTGACTGCTTGGACCCTTCCTGTCCATGAATGCTCTGGGTGGCCAGCGTGAGGCCCAGTACCCTGAGGACTGGACTCTGTTAGGAAGAGAAATGTCCAGACTGTTCCTTCCCATAAGGCACTGGGGGTGGGAGCGGGGGTAAGCCCAAAAGGACAGGTGTTTGTTGTAGGCTCACTTTGCTTATGTTGCAGCCCCGAGCTGGAATGACTATAGCAAAATGTAGACAAAGGGGGGTCTCCGGCCCTGGCAGCCTCAGGTTTTCCTAAAGTCCCTACAGCAAACATACTGGGCTGTTCACCTGCCAGTTTCTGGGCTCAGACCTGCCAGGGAATCCACCCCAACTGTCCCTGGGAATTCCAAGGGGGAGGTCCAAGGAAGATTTCCTTAGGAAATCCTAGTCTCCTGGCCTTGGGGGGGCAGGACTGCAGGGAGAGCCCCCAAACTAACAATGGGATGTCCTGCTTGGGCATCTCCCCATCAGCCTTCTCAGTGTCTGTTATCCGCAGATGCACGTGCACACAGACAAATGTTTGCCTCCTGTGGCCATAGGCCCAGATGAGTACACGCAGGTATCCACACACACGTGCAGAGGCATGCACATGATGCACACGCATGGGCACACACATGGAGACACTCACACACATGCGCACACACACATACACAGATGACCAATCCCATCCCATTCCTAGGGCTTTCCCCGGGTGGGATGTCTCCCCCTTCCCTGCCCCAGCAATAAGGATCCCAGGGCAGCCTCCTGCCACCCAGCAACTCTGGCTTCCCTGGTCCTCATGCTTCCTCTCTAATGAGCCCCTCCGGGGGATCCCCTGGCCCTGGCAATCAACCCCCTTCTCATCTCACCTCCGCAGCTCCTGGGAAGCCTGCCTGGTGTGACCACTGACCTCCCGCGTCCCTTTCCTACATGCCCCTCCTTGTTCCCTGCTCTGCTCCATGGTTGCTCAGAGACCACTGTCTGGAACTGTGT
The DNA here is from genome assembly GCF_963455335.1 of Martes martes. Lineage (NCBI taxonomy): Eukaryota > Metazoa > Chordata > Mammalia > Carnivora > Mustelidae > Martes > Martes martes. The sequence goes on from NC_137905.1 coordinate 38,211,116, forward strand.
CCTGTCTGCCTTATGAACACCCCTGCTGCCCCGAGGCTCCGGTCTGGGTGTTGCCGCCCCAGAGCCCCTTCTGTTCCTGGCACTCCCCCCGCCACCCCCTGACTCGGCAGCACTTACCTGCTCTCTGAGTGTCGGCATCCCAGTGGGTTGTATGGCACACTGGCACACTGCCTGGGAGGCCTCCCTAACCCACTCTCTAGCTGGACTTGCTGGCAGCCTCTGAGGGTCTCCCTAAAACACTCAAAGAAAGTCCCCATGTCAGACACTGTGTTCTGATGCCACCGAAGGGAAGAAGCCTTGGGGGCTGGGGCTGGCAGGCTCCTGACAGAATGGGAGTCAGGGGGAGGCCCTGGGGAAGAGGGGGTGCAGTTGTAGGGGGGGCAATGGCCCTCCTAGACCATCCTGGTGACCCTCCCTTCTCTGGTTGTTCAGAGGCAGGGAGGGAGGGACCACGAATGACAGGGCCGCTGGCTGCCCTTTGGCAGAGAAGGTAGGTGGGCGAGAGGGGAGGCCTTTTCTGCGGCCGTCCCACTCCACGCTCCTGCAGAGTCAGGGAGGGGTGGGAGGAAGGAGACCAGGAGAGCAGAGTATCTTGGGCTGGCAGTGGCCCTGGGAGAGGCACTGAGTCACAGCATCAGCAAGCTTTCACTGCCTCTCGGCAGACCTCACCCTGGTCACCTCTGCACAGTCCAGGGGGGCCCTCTGTGCTGCTGGGAGAGCCAAGGGATGGGTGCAGGCTGCCCTGCCTGCTGGCCTGGGGGACACCAAGCTGGCTGGGGTGGCCTCCACTCTCACCCCTGCATCCTGGCTGGGCAGCACCCTCTCGGGGACTGTGTTGGCCGCAGGACAGGGACAGCACCCAGATGTCTTTTCCCCCTCTCCAGCCTGGACAGCTGGGCTTGACCTGCCCCCTGAGTTCCACAGGCCCCTCCTCCGGCGGCCTTCCCCCCCAAAACGGCCCCCACCTGCAGAGTACTCAGGGCGACCCGCAGAGCACTGGCTCCCGGTGGCAGTCACCTGTCTGTCGGGTGTTATTTGACAAGACTGGGGGCTCGTCAGGGGCATAGCCTCCCTGACTTGGTCAGCTCAGTGCTGGGCCTGGCTTACCCGTGCGCTTCTGGGAAACCGCCAGTCCACTGGAGACCACTGGAGGCATTAAGGAGGTAACTGGGGAGACAATTGTGCTTCTGCTCACTGGCCGTGGTGGAAAGCCTTGGGGTGCCAGTAGCTGGGCTGGGTCCTGAGCCGGAAGGAGGGCCAGCTCCCCAGCCCGTCCTCAGCATCCCCCAGGGAGGAATGAATGCCTGGAAGGTGGAAGGGGCTGTTCTGAGCCGAGTCTGGAACCTGCCTTGACGTAGAGCTCTGGGGGAGCAGGGAAGTAGGTACCCTATCCGTCCCCCTGATGGCTCTGTGGACAGACTGGACCCCTAGGGTCCGCAGGCAGCTGGACGGTTTGGTCACAGGAGGCAGCTCCTGGACGAGGTGACACTGCCCAGTGGAGGGGCTGGAGCAGAAGGGGCAATGGCCGAGACCAAGAGCAGCTGCTCCAGGGGGCAGGGCATAGGGCTCCTGAGACAGGCTCCAGGTGCTCCCAGAGACACCGTGTGTGCAGGTGGGTGGGATGTGGCCAGGGGTAAGTGGGATTCTTAGGAAGGGAGCACAGATGGCGGCTGGACACACCACTCACCACACCTGGAGGAATTAGTCTGGGGGAGGGGGGAGGCTGTGTCTTTAAGGAGCTCACGGTTCTTAGACCACGGAGGCGGGTGTGGGCAGGAAGGGATGATGACCAGATCTGTGGACAGCTGTCTCCCTACAAGGTGGAAATGGCTTGGTGCCACCAGGAGCCCAAGAGTAGGGCGTTACAGGGATTGAAGGAGGGAGACATGGCGAGGTGTACCTTCCTCGTCAGTCTCACGTGCTGTGGGAAGTTCTTACTGTGTGTCCCCTTAGCCTGTGTCACCTACATCCTTAATTTATGCAGAGCGTGGCCAGACAGGGGCATAAGCATGCCCCCAACCTGTGTGTTTGCCTGAGCAACCGCACCTCCGGGGAAGCCAAGCACCGGGGCGTCTGGGCTCCTCCTCCGGGAGAGGCGGGATCCTGCACATTTGTTGCCTGGCCTGCCCAGGACCCTTCCTGGAAAGCCACATCTGTTCTTGGAAGTGTCCCTGCCAGCCGGGGCAGACAGGTCAGATGCCAGCCCCGTGATGTGGCTTCTTCAGGCACCACTAAAGCGGCTTTTGAGAGTTCTTGGGAGCAGATGTGCGGAAGGCTACGAGGACGGGGGATTTACCTGTCCCTGGCGCGCCCCGAGGCCACGTCCCCCCACCCCCCCTCCCCCGAAGTCATCTGCTGAGCTCCGTGTGCCCGGCGGGGACACTTTATTTAAGGCCCACACCGTCACGACTCCATCTCTCAGAATGCCACAGCAATTTAAAAAAAGTATACGTACACTTCTTGCCACATCTTAGATGTCCTTCCGCCTACAGAAGCCGTCAAATAAAAATTAATTTTGCTTTTAAAAAAAAACCATGCTGCATATTTTTGACACTCAATGTCTGTTCATTTGCATGGGACACGTTCTTCCATAATGAATCATCGTAACGCTTAAATTAAACACAGTAAAAGAATGGTTAACGCCATAACACGCCGACAATTTAACCTGGCCAATATTTTTATTGCCTTGTACAATAAACCTAACAGAGCACAACTTGCTTTTGACTGGTGGAAAATCGGTTATGAACCGCCAGGGAGCGGCCAATTTTTCAAATGCAGCCATTCGGTCATACTATCACCACTCAGACTTTTTTTTTTCCCGTACACTATTGCTGTTATAATCTTTTGAGGATATTTTATCACGGCAATAACCTCCTCAAAATCAGTCTTTACTGCAGTTAATGACTGGACAGCTGGAGCTGTAACTGGTCTTGGCTTTGCCCCCAGCTATTAGCTAACAAACCAGTTGTTATCTGCAGGTAACAACCAATTTCTTGTGGAATTTTTTTGATGGAAAGTCTCACTAGATGAAAGTTTTTTTTTCCCCCTTTTCTGCCCCAGTTTCGTGCATCTCAGTGGAAGAAGCAAGAGGTAGGAAGTCCGTGGCTCTCTTCCTCCCGAGTGCACCAGGGCCAGCCCTGGGGTCCGGGGCACAGGGGACAGCTCATTGCCACACCCTCCATGCGCCAAGGGAGAATGGGGCTGACGTCTGCCACATCACAGGCCTCTGAAGCGCCATCTGAGACGGGCTGTGGGGGATGGCAGGAGGGTTGCTTTGCCGGACTGACCCGACCCGGTGCAGGGCCTGACCATCTGGGGGACGCTGAGGACAGACCGGGCAAGGCCAGGCCAAGAGCCATCCCTGGGAGTTTGGACTTAAGTCTGACCTGGGGCCCATTCCCGGAGCGAGAGAAGTCTGCTGGACGGACAAGCCCCTTGTGTTTGACCAACTCTGCGTTTACATTCATATATCCTCCTTTCTTGTGTGTTTCACTTCGGATCACACTCATAACATGTGAGCTTTTTCTTTTTTTAAAAAAGATTTTATTTACTTATTTAACAGACAGAGATCACAAGTAGGCAGAGAGGCAGGCAGAGAGAGAGGGGGAAGCAGGCTCCCTGCTGAGCAGAGAGCCCAATGCGGGGCTTGATCCCAGGACCCTGAGATCATGACCTGAGCCGAAGGCAGAGGCTTAACCCTCTGAGCAATCCAGGTGCCCCCAAATGTGAGCTTTTTAAGCTAGTGATTTAAAGTTATGAAATGTTCATTGACATTATGATGAACATATTTTTTAAGGACAAGATGAGCAACTTTGGACCTCCGCACCCACGCCAAATACGTCAAAACAAAGGATCGCCGTCATGATTAAATATTACAGGTGAACAGAATATGCCTATACGGAATGCCCAACCAGAGGAAGGCGCCCTTCTAAAGGGACCGTGTCTCCTCGGCGCCTGCGAGGCCTTCCTGCTTCTGGTTCGCGCTTCCTTTCTACCTGGGTATCCACAGTCCCAGGACTCCTGCTAGGAGAAGTGGATGGGGTGTTGTGGCATCAGGGTAATGAGGAAACGCGGCAAAGTGATCACCTGTTTGTGGTGGGGGTTTGAAATTCGGTAGATTCATCAGTGTTTACTGTTTGAGACGAAAATTCGATTCCTGGAATCACAGTGCTGATTGCCTGTGTGTCTTTCACAAGCAGGGCAAAACAAAAAATTAATGTTTTTTAAAGTGAAATAAGATTTTTTTCCAGCCTGGAGAGAAGACCAATTAAAATCACTTCAAATTCTTAAATGAGTTTTAATTTGAGAGAGTGGAACTCTTTCAAGAATATGAGTTTTGCTAAATATTTGAAATCATTATATATCATGCTTATCTGAAGCCCAAGTTGCTTGGAAATTAAATAACACATTAAAAATGATCACAGTATTCATTTTTGAATTATCGGGTGAGTGAACTCCCACCCTGGGGCAAAGCTCCATTTCTGGAAATGCGGAGGGTCACTGCGGGGAAGGCGGGAGGTAAACCAGGCTCCCTACAAATTCCCCAATTCAAACACCACTACTGGACTAAAGCAATTCTATGATTTTAAATCATTTTGAATTTCATAAACCCAACTCTTTAACCTTTTGTAAATGACAAAAAGTGCAACACATTCTTAACATTTCTGATCATTCCATACTATGCTGGCCCCATAAAGCTCATCTTTTCCAAATTTAAGCACTTAAAAATGTGAAGTGCTCCAATAAATTTAAATTGGCATATGCTACGCATATCAATGGGAAATGATTCAAGCATTAGAGGCTAGAAGTGGTGAGTGAGGGCAAGCAAATCGGGGCATCCATTGTCACAGGATTGATTTTTAATGACTTTCTATTGATTTGGTGCCTTTTAAACCTGATGGCCTAAGGTTGGTCTTGCATATCTATCACACGTGTCTTTGGCCCGCACACTCTGTCCAGCGAATGTTGGTTGCTTTTTCCCTCTTGCCAACGTAGCCTCCTGAGCAAACTCTCAGGAGTCCTGGCTTGCGCTGGGCCTTCCAGGACAGAGACTGACGGGCCACCCCACAGAGGGCAGCATGTTATTCAAGATGAGGCAGTAAGCCACAACGTCCAACTCAAGTCCAAAAAGGATTTACCATCTCTCACAACTGAAAAGTCCTGGAGTGGATCAGGAATGGCTGGACCCAGGTGCCCTCATCTCTCTCTTTCTCCGTCTTGTTTCTCATGCTTGCTGCAAATGTCTTAGCTCTTTCTCTCACTCATTCTTCTTCACCCTCCTTTACTCTTCCCCCCTTCACTCCCCTTTCCCTTCCTTCACTTCCCCGTTCACTTCCCTTTCTTCTTCTTCGTCACTCCCCTTCCCCCTCCTTCATTCTCCCTCATTCACTCCCCTTCCCTCTCCTTCACTCCCTTTTCCCCTCCTTCACTCCCCATTCACTCCACTCCTCCTCCTTCGATCCCCTCCCCCTCCATCTCTGCTTTCCAGTTGTGAAGTCTTCAGGGGCACTTGTAGCCCCTGACCTGTCCAGACTCCTTTCTCACATTTCCAAGTCCATCAGAAAGAGACACCTTTCTTTCTTTCTTTTTTTTTTTTTTTTGAGAGACACACAGTTTTTTTTTTTTATTTATTTATTTTAATAAACATATAATGTATTTTTATCCCCAGGGATACAGGTCTGTGAATCACCAGGTTTACACCTTTCACAGCACTCATCATAGCACATACCCTCCCCAATGTCCATATCCCCACCCCCCTCTTCCGTCCCTCCTCCCCCCAGCAACCCTCAGTCTGTTTTTTGAGATTGAGTCTTTTATGATTTGTCTCTCTCCCAATCACATCTTTTCATTTTTTCTTTTTCTACCGCCCCCCAACCCCTCCACATTGCATCTCCACTTCCTCATATCAAAGAGATCATAGGATAGTTGAAAGAGACACCCTTCTTAACATTCAAAGGAGGCCGTGCATGGAGTCTCATTGGGTCAATTTGGGTCACGGGTACATTTTTTTTTCTTAAGATTTTTTTTTTAATGTATTTGTTTGACACACAGAGAGAGATCACAAGTAGGCAGAGAGGCAGGTGGTGGGGTGGGGGGGGAAGCAGGCTCCCCACTGAGCAGAGAGCCCAATTCGGGGCTCGATCCCAGGACCCTGGGATCGTGACCTGAGCTGAAGGCAGAGGCTTAACCCATTGAGCCACCCAGGTGCCCCGTGGTCCATTTCTGAGCCAGTCTCTCTGGTCAGAGGAATTCAATATTGGCCTCATCTGGCCACTCTAGAAAACCAGTGAGTAGTACTTTTGAATTGGGAGTGGGCAAAAGGTAACTATGAATCCTTTTATGAGCCATGGGGATCCTGCCTCTCCTTCCAGCATGTCTGGCTCATTCTGCTATGAGCGACTGTGGGTTGTAGTCACCTGCTTCCTTGAAATTAGATGTGCCCTGTGATTTTCCTTGGCCAATACAATACGACAGAAAGTTCTACCTGTCGTGTCAGGCTGGCATCTTCAGAGCTGCATACAGTGGATGCCCCTGCAGCTTGAGACCCAGAAGGAAAGGATAGGGGAGCAGGGCCCTGAGCCAGTGTCTTAGTCAGTTGGGGCTCTTGTCACAAGAATACCAGAGACTGAGTAACTTAAACAGCATACACTTATTTGTCACAGTTCTAGCGGCTGGAAAGTCCAAAATCAGCAAGCCCACGTGGTCGAGATCTGGTGGGAGTCCACTTTCTGGTTTCCTTATGTGACCGAGAGAAAGAGAGGTCTCAGGTCTCTTCATCCCCTTGTAAGGGCACCAATTCCATAATGGGGCTCTACCCCCATGACCAGCACTTCCACCTTTGAATCTGGGGAGGATACAAACATTCAGCCCACAGCAGCCAGCCAAGCCATGATGGACACTGAAAGAGAAATAAACATTGGTTATGAGAAACCATAAACATTTGGGGATTGTTTATTGACACAGTATAACCTAGGCTATCCTGAATAATATGGAAACCAGTACCCGAAATGAAGCCTTACCAAAACCAAACCCCAAAATATGTGGCACCGACTTTGCAGTGGGTGGTGAGCTGTGAGAAAACAATGATGAGAGACTGGGAAGAGGGTGAACTGTGTTTTGGTGTGTGTGTGTGGGGACACTTGGCCTAGATGTCACCTGAAGTTACGGATGAGACAGGAAATAAACTCACAACTCTTGAGAAGAGTTTGGAGGATGGTATATTCGCCATGCGTATTAGTTGCTGCTGGCTGCATTTGGCAAGGTAATACAAGAAAAACAATGAATTTAAAGAGAATTGTCTAGTTTGTAAGGAGGAATGAGAGGGAACACTTCCAGGACTTGACAGTAGAAGAGAGAACTGGCATATACTTTCAGTGAAAAAGCCAATTAAAACTCATTTTCAAACGAATCTGAAATTAAGAGCGTATCTGTCACAGCCATCAATAAAATTTCTGAATGGATTACAAGGTTTCAGACTAAAAACTCAGTTGAGGGTGTGGGTCTCCTTGAATGATTTCAGTTGGACAAAAATTTGGAGGGTAAAGAAAGTTAGGATGAGACTCTCTTCCCAAAGCTTGACACATTCAAGTTTATCTATTATAAAACTCAGGACAGATATGGAGAGCTGGAAAATCTATCTGTCCTCCCCTCTTAATATGAGAAGAGACGGACAACCCACAGGTTCACAACCCCTCTGGAAGTCCTAGGAGAATGAACTAACTCAAATCTGGAGAGAGACAGGAGCCTTTAGGGAGAGGGGGGGCCTCTGTGGTGTTTGCTTACCTAGGGCAGAAGCCACCAGACACCAGCAACAATTCAACTAGGAAAGCAGAAAAATTGGTGGAGATTGAGTGTAGGCTGGTGGGACAGTGTGAAGTCCATGGGGACCACAGATAAGGGAGCATATGTATATCCTTTTGCCAGATTTTTCTCTACAATTCCCACCAGTGTTCCCCAGCAAGAATAGGGAGAATCTTGAGAAACCTTCTTTTATACAGGTCTGAGAGAGGGAAAAGTTAATCTTCACAAGAGGGGAACAAAACTCCATTCTCTTCTCTCTCTCCTTTGGAACAAAAGCCTTAATCGGTAGGAAGAGAGGCATCAAAAACCTCTGCACTTAGGGTACTGTTGAAAAATCCACTGCAGCTTGGGTAAGACAGCAGGATAAAACCTGGGAGCCCTGGGAAAAGGCAGAGAAAGGTACTGGGCTCAGATACTAGACCGAGGGCTTATAGAACCCATAATTGTTCGAGCCATAACCAGAGAAGTTTGAAACCTCTGGTACACGAAGAGTAACCATAGCAACAATAAACCTCCAACCCAGCCTAATTCCTGACAAAACTTACATAAAACCTCACATTGGAGGCTTAGTAAAAGGAAATGTGGGTCCATTTCTACGCATGAAAACAATTTATCTCAGATTGTGTGTCCTACACAAGATGTACAGTTCAACAAAAATGAGGCATATGAAAAGGCAAGAAAAATCAACGCATCTCCAAAAGATAAGGAAATCAACAGAACCAGACACAGATATGGCATCGATGTTGAAATCATCTGGCAGAGGACTTAAAGTTATAATGTTTAATATGAGTGCACTACTGGAAAAAATGCACAGCATGGAAGATCGGATGGGTAACTTCAGAAGAGAGCAAAGCATCCAAGAGCTGTGGGGCAATAGCAAAGGGTAGAACATATGCATTATTGGAATCCCAAGAGAAGAGAGAAAGAGTAGGGCCGAAAAAAGTATGAAGAAATAATAGCCAAGAATATTCTAGAATTAATGACAGATGCCAAATGACAGATCTAAGAAGCTCAGAAAATGCCAAGCAGGATCAACACATATACCCTCAAAGGAGCAAAGATCAACACTAAACAAACATATAGGCATGTCATATTTTGTCTACAGAAAACAAAAGACAAAAAGAAAATCCAGAAGGTGACCAGAGAGAGAAAAAAAACACATGAGATACAGAGGAGCAAAGATACTTGTCAGAAGTCATGCAAGCCCAAAGACAATAAAATGACATCTTTAAAGTGTTTAAAGAAAAACAAAACCACCTATAAAAAATGAGTACACTGGTTGAGAGAGAGGAATTGGAAATAGACTTCTCTAAGTTTCTTATACTATGTGTATAATATTTCTTGGAAGTAGATTATGATTAATTAAAGATATATATTATAAAACTTACAGCAACCACTAATCAACAATAGAGAAAAAGTGGAATCATAAAAAATATTCAATTAATTCAAAGGATAGGAAACAAAGAGAAAAATAAATAAATGAATAGAATTAAGCTATCAAAATAGTGTATTTTTATCCAAACATGTCATTAATTACACTAAATATTGATATCTAAACACATCAGTTAAAAGACAAAGACTTATGGTCAGACAAAGACAAATACCATATGATTTCACTCATATGTGGAGTTTAAGAGACAAATGCACAAAAGAAAAACAAGAAAGCCAGAGGAAGACAAACCAAGAAACAGACTCTTAACTCTTGAGAATAAGGTGGGGGGATGGGTGAAATAGGTGATGGGGATTAGAGAGTACATTTTTCATGATGAGCACTGGGTGGTGAATAGGATTCCTGAATCACTGTATTGTATACCTGAAATGAATACAACACTGTATGTTAACTATACTAGAATTAAAAAACTTAATAAAAAAGACAGAGACTTATCATATGGATTAAAAAAACAGTATGCTCTCTACAATATACTGTATGTAACTCACAGTATGCTATGTACAATACATCTCTGTAAGAAATTATGCAAAACTAGTTAAAAATAAAATTATTGAAGATGATATGTTATGCAAACACTGATTTCATTTCTCTGGGGTATATATCTAGGAGGAGAATGACTGGGTCATATAATAACTATATTTTACTGAGGAACTGCCAGACTGTTTTCCAAAGTGACTGTATTACTTCATATTCCTACCAGCAGTGTAGGAGGTTTCTGATTTCTCCATATCCTCATCAACACTTGCTCTCCCTTCCCAGTTTTTCTGAAATAAAATAGACATAAAACACTGTCAAAGTTCAAGGTGTACAGAATAATGATTTGACTTATATATATGGTGAAATATACCACATGTGAAATAAACTTACCACAGTAAGTTTAGTTAACATCCATCGCTTTATAAAGATGTGAAGAAAAGAAGACAAAAAGAAAAAAAAATGTTTTTTCCCTTGTGATGAGAACTCTAATTAAGATTTAATCTCTTCATGTTTATCTGGGCCATACAGCAGTGTTAATTACAGTCATCATGTGGTACGTTACGTCCCTAGGACTTATTTATCTCATAACCAGAAGTTTGTACCTTTGGACCACTGTTGTCCACCTCCCCCACTTCTGGTAGCCACCAATCTGATCTCTTTCTGAGTTTGGGTTTTTGTTTTCTTTTTCTTAAAATTCCACATACTGAGATCATATAGTCTTTGTCTTTCACTGTCTGACTTATTTCACTTAGCATAATGCCCTCAAAGTCCACCCATGTTATCCCAAGATATGGCAGGATTTCCTTCATTTCTTATGGCCAAATACTATTTCATCGCATCTATGTAACACTCTTCTTTATCCATTCATCCGTTCGTAGACATTTAGGTTGTTGCCATGTCTTGGTTACTGTAAATTATGCTCCTATAAACAAACACAAGGGTGTCTTTTCAACATAGTGTTTTTGATTCCTTCAGATATAATCCCAGAAATGGTTAAATGCTGGATCATACTATCGTTCTATTTTTACTTTTTGGAGGAATTTCCATTCTGTTTTCCATAGCGGTTGTATCAACACTTGTTCTTATCAGACTTTTTCATCATACTTATTCTAGTGAGTGTGACCTTACAGCTCTTTGCGGTTTTGATTTGCATTTCCCTGATGTTGAGCATCTCTTTATGTACATATTGGTCATTTGTGTATCTTCTTTGGAGAAATGTCTACTCATATATGCTCATTTTTAAACTGGGCTGTCTTTTTATTATTATATTGCAAGCATTCTTTTAATAAGACTGTATAAGTCCAGGTATAAATCCCTTTTCATATATGATTTGCAAATCTTTTTTCCTCATTTTGTAGGTCGTCCTTTCACTTTCTTGATAGTGTCCTTTGAGGTGCTGAAGTTTTTAATTTTTAATGAAGTCCAGATTTTCTATTTTCTTCTTTGTTGGTTGTGTTTTTGTGTCATGTCTAAGAATCTATTGTCAAATTCAAGGTCATGAAGATATTTATCTTTATGTTTTCTTATGAGTTTTATCTCTTAAATTTAGGCTGTTGATTCACTTCAAGTTAATTTTTGTGTTTGGTGTGAGGTATGTGTCCAATTCCATTCTTTACTATAAGGCTATCCAGTTATCCTGGCACCATTTGTTGGAAAGACAATTTTCTCCAGACTGGATGCTCTTGGCACCTTTGCCAAAAATCAATTGACTACAGACACATGGATTTATTTCTAGACTCTCAGTTCTGTATCTGCCACTGTTGTATATGTCTATCCTTATGCCAGTACCACTATGTTTTGATTACTTTTGCTTTGTACTAAATTCCAAAGTTAAGAAAAAAACTTTTTCAAAAGATTGATTTGGCTATCCTGGGTCACTTGGCATTTCATATGAATTTTTAAAATAAATTGTGAATTTCTACAAAGAAGCAAACTGATATTATAATAAAGATTGTGTTGAGGTTATAAATCAATTTGGGGGCTATTGCTATCTTAGCAATATTTAGACTTTCAATCTGTAAAAATGGGATATTTAGTTGTTTAATTCCTTTCAACAATACTTCATAGTTTTAAGCTTATCAGTTTTGTAATTCTATTGTTAAATTTATTCCTGAGTACTTTATTCTTTTTGATGCTACTATAAAATGGAATAAGTGATGGTTACCAGAGGGAGAGGGATGGGGGAGGTGGGCAAAATAGGTGAAAATGGGTGAAAGGAAGTAGGAGATACAGGCTTCCAGTTATGGAATGAATAAGTCACAGGGATGAAAGGTACAGAATAGAGACTATAGTCAGTAATATTGTAATAGCATTGTATGGTGGCAGATGGTAGTTACACTTGTGGTAAGCATACCACAACATACAGACTCATTGAATCACTATGTTGTATGCCTAAATCTAATGCAACATTGTGTGTCAATAAGAAAAAGATAAGTGTTCTTTAAAACCTGCCTAGAGCCAAAATAAAGTTTTGATTAAATTAAAATTATAAAATAAAATGACTTGTTTAAAACTGGAATTATTTACTTAATTTCTCTGTGATTTTTCATTGCAATTATTTGGAAATACAATTAATTTTTACATATTGATCATGTAACCTGCAGCCTTGGTGAACTTTTTAATTCCAATAGTATTTTAGTGGATTCCTTAGAATTTTCTACATGCAAGATTGTGTCATCTGTGACTAGAGATAATTTCACTTCCCTCTTTCCAGTGTGGATGACTTTTATTTCTTTTCCTTAACTAGTTGCCTTGAATAGAGCCTCTAATGCTGGGTTAAATAGAAATGATGAAACGAAACATCCATGTTTGGTTCTTGATTCTAAGTGGAAAGTATTGATCTTTCACCATTCAGTATGATGTTAGCTCTGTTTTGTTTGTTTGTTTTTGTAGATGTCCTGTATCAGGTTGAAGAAGTTCCTTTCTATGCCTAGTTGAGTGTTTTTATCATGTAAGGATGTTGGATTTTGTCAAATGCTTCTTCTGTGTCTCTTGAAATGATCATGTGATTTTCTGTTTCCATTCTAACAATATGGGATATCACATTAATTGGTATTTGGATATTGAACCAACTTTGCATTCCAGGCATAAATCACACTTGTTTATGGTGTACAATTCTTTTTAAATGTTGCTGTATTTTGTTTGCTAGTATTTTGTTGAGGTTTTTTTACATCCATATTTATAAGAGGTCAGTAGTTTTTTCCCTTGTCATATCTTTGGTTTTGACATCTGGATAATGCTGGCCTTATCAAATGGGTTTGGAAGTGTTCTTTTCTATTCTATTTTCAAGAATAATAAGTGATGAACTCTTCCATGTAAAGAGGTAATACCTACAGAACAGGTCCTAATTCAGACTTTAACAGCAGTGAAGCAGTAAAGTGGCTCTGATATTTTGTAAGTAGTTTTTTAGATCACACATTCAATCTTGACTAACTATTAATCATATTGTCTATTATGTTAATTTTTATAGGTTGCACTTTTATAAGAATTATCCATTTTACCCAAGTTATCTAAGCAATTGACACACAATTATTCATAGTATTCCTTTAAAATGCTTTTTATTTTTGTAAGATTGGTAGGAGTGCCCCCCTTTTCATTTCTGGTTCTAATAAATAGAGTCTTCTTCCCTTTTAAATTGTAGATATAGCTAAAAGTTTGTTAATTTTGTTGATCTTTCCACAAAATTAGCTTTTTTGTTCAGTGATTTTCTCTAGTTTTTTCTTTAAGGATTTTAAAAAATTTATTTTATTTTATTCATTTATTTTTTTTCATTTAAGAGGTAGAATTTAGGGATTCATCAGTTGCATACAGCACCCCATACTCATTACTTCAAGTGGTCTCCTTAATGCCTGTCACCCAGTTATCTCATCCCCCCTCCTACCTCTCCTCCAGAATCCTCAGTTTATTTCCTATAATTAAGAGTCTCTTAAATTATATATATGAGTGAAATCATAGGTTGTCTTTCTCTGGCTGACTTCTCGTTCTTCTAGTTCTATCCACATTGTTGCAAATGGCAAGATTTCATCCTTTTTGATGGCTGAGTAATATGATTTTCTGTATCCATTCATCTGGGCTCTTTCCATATTTTGGCAATTATGGACATTGACACCTACAAATATTGGGGAGCATGTGCCCCTTTGAATCACTATGTTTGTATCCGTTGGATAAATACATAGTAGTGCAATTGCTGGGCTGTAGGATAGCTCTATTTTTAACTTTTTGAGGACCCTCCATACTGTTTTCCAGAGTGGCTGTACCAGTTTGCTTTCCCACCAACTGTGTCAGAGGGTTCCCCTTTCTCTGCATTCTTGGCAACATCTGTTGTTTCCTGGGTTGTTAATTTTAGCCAGTCTGACTAGAGTGGCATGGTGTCTCATTGTGGTTTGGATTTGTATTTCCCTGATGCTGAGTGACGTTGAGTATTTCTTTCATGTGTTTGTTGGTCATTTGTATGATTTCTTTGGAGAAATGTCTGTTCATGACTTCAGAGAGGAGGTGGAGAGGGAGAGGGGGAGAGAGACTCAAGCAGACTCTTTGCTGAGCATGGAGCCCAATGTGGGGCTCTATCTCATGACCCTGAGATCATGACCTAAGCCAAAATCAAGAGTCAGATGCTTAAGTAACTGAGTCACTCAAGTGCCCCTCTCTATTATTTTTCAATCCTCTATTTCACTGATTTCCATTATAATTTTTATTGTTTTCTTCCTTCCTTTAGGTTTGTTTGCTCTTCTTTTTAAGGTAAAACATTAGGCTATTAATTTAAGATCTTTCATCTTTTTTAAGATAGAAAGTTACAACTATAAATTTCCATCTAAGCACTGTGTTTACCTGCATCCCATAAGTTTTGTTATGCTGTATCTTCATTTTCCTTCATCTCAAAGTATTTTATAATTTATCTTTTGAATTCTGCATTGACTCACAGGTTAAATAGAAGTGTGTGTTTAATTTCCAAGTATTTGTGAGTTTCCCAGACTCTCTTTTGTTATTGACTTATATTTGAATTCCATGTGGTTAGAAAACATACTATGTCTTATTCAATCTTTTTAAATTTATATGAGGATTGTTTTATGTCCTAAGGTATAATACATGCTGGAAAAATTTTATGTGCATTTGAGAAGACTATATATTTTTCAGTTGTTAGATAGTATGTTCTATTGTTGTGTTAGGCCTCATTGGTTTATCATGTTATTCAAATATTCAGTTTCCTTTTGATTTGCCTAGTTGTTCTGCCTATTATTGAAGATGGGTATTGAAGTTTTCCACTATAATCAATTATCAGTAATATTATCAATTATCAGTTATATTACTCCATGTCTGCCAATTTTCACTTCAGGTAACTTGGTGCTCTGTTGTTAGGTGCATGCATGTTTATAATTTTTATATCTTCTCAATTGATTGACTCTTTTATTTTTATAAAATATCTTTCCTTATCTCTAGTAACATGTTGCCATTTGTCTGATATTAATATAGCTAAAATTTCAGCTTCCTGTGGTTAATGTTTGCATGCTATCTTTCCATCCTTTTACTTTCAAAATGTTTATATCTTTGAATCTATAATATGTCTCTTGGAGAGAGCATACAGTTGGATTTAGTTTCTTCTTCCAATCTAGGAATCTCTGACTTTTGGCTATATTGTTCAATTCATACACATTTAGTGACATTATTGATATACTTGTATTTATAACTGCCATCTGTTTTCTATATCTTCTGTCTTTTTTTGTTCTTCTTCTACCCCTATTTTGCTTCTTTCTTTTGCAAATATTTTTAATGTGGAATTTTAATTTCTTCAATTATTTTTTTACTATATTTTCTTGAGTTATTTCCTTACTCGTTGCTCTAAGGCTTATACAACTTAAGTTATCAGAATTATTTTCAGAATTATACTAAATAATTCCAGTGAGATGTGGAAGCATTATGACTGTATATCTCTATTTCTTTCCCCCATTTTGTGATATTACTGTTATACATAATATATCTATGAATGGTACACATTACCATAAGACACTGTTACAATTATTACTTTATCTAATTTTGCATCTTTTATTTATATTAACCTTCTTATTTAACATTTCTTGTCCTCCTTATTCTTTCCTGTGGATTTGAGTTACCACCTGAAGTCATTTCCTTAGCTCAACCCAGCTTTACTCTTGCTCATCTCCTTTGTGCAAATATATTATCTTTTTATATGTCATAGGCCCAATAATACATTATGTACATTTGTTTATACTGTTCTATACAGTTATTCTTAGGATCAGTTGAGAGAAGAAAGGTGAAAAATGAGCATTTGTACCATCTTTTATAATATATTAATGACTTTACAGATACTTTTTGTTTTTTCTTGTTGGGTTCCTACCTGGGGTCACTTGCTTTTAACTTAAAGAACTTCCATTAGTATTTGTTGTAAAGTGGGTCTGCCATCAGCAAATTCTTTTAGTTTTTGTTTATCTGGGAATGTCTTTATTCACCTTTATTTTTTAATAATAACATTGCTGGATACAAGATTCTTGGTTTTTCTCTTTGAGCATTTTAAATATATCCCACCACCTTCTGGCCTCCCTTGTTTCTGTTGAGAAGTGAGCTTTTAATCTTATTGGGGTTTTCTTGTAAGTCATGAGTAATTTTTCTCTTGCTGCTTTCAAGATGTTTTCCTTGTCTGTGGCTTTTAGCATTTTTACTATGTCAATCTCTTTGTGTTTATCTTGGAATAATTGAAGTTTTGGATGTGTAAATTAATACTTATAAATTTGAGAAATTTTCAGCCATTATTTCCTTGAATATTTTTTCTACTCCTTCCTCTTTCCTCTCCTTCTGTATTCCTATTATGTGTATGTTGGTGTGTTTAATGGTGTCTCACACTTCTCTGAGGTTGTTTATTTCCCTTACCCTCTTTTTTTTCCTGCTCCTCAGATTTCATAATCTTCATTGATTTATCTTCAAGTTTGTTCATTTTTTTGTACCAGTTCAAATCTGTTCAGCTCCTCCAATAAATGTTCTCATTTTAGTTATTGTACTTTTAGATGCCAAATTTTTATTTGGTTATTTTTTAAATAATTTCTTCCCTTTTTTAAGAGTCTTAATTTGATGTGATCTTGTCATCATAACTTCCTTCACTTTGTTAAGTCATGATTCCCTTTAGTTCTGTGAACATATTTATAACGGCTACTTTGAAGTCTTCTGATAAATCTGCCATCTGGTTGCTCTCACAGGCAGTTTCTGTTGCTTGCCTTTTGTCCCAGTCATATTTAACTGTTTCTTTGCATATTGTGTGTGTGTGTGTGTGTGTTTAACTGGGCATCTTAGGTATATATTGTAGCAACTCTTGGTGCTCACCTCTAACCCTTCTAGGGGTCTTATTATTGTTTTCTTTCTCTCTCTCTCTCTTTCTTTCTCCCTCCCTCCTTCCTTCCTCCCTTCCTTTTTCTTTCTTTCTTTCTTTCTTTCTTTCTTTCTTTCTTTTCTCTCTCTCTTTCATTTAGCAACTGACTGGATTATTTTGGCGAAGTCTCTTCCTTCATCAGCCCTATGCTGAAGCTTATGATGCTGCTTTTCAGGGATGCAGACTTAAATATGACGATGAACACACTGGAATGCCAGTGGCTTTAGTAGGGCTCACCTTATCTCTTTACCTGGCAACATCAGCTTTTGATCTTCATTAATTGCTGTCTAATTGCTCTTTATTTTTTTAGAGAAATATTCTTGTAACATAACTTGATCTACAGAATGATCCATATTTGTTTGAGCAACTTGGGTCAATGTTTGGGATTTATTCTAACTCCAGAGAGTTCCTCCCACTGTCTCTTTTTCTGATTCTCTCTGGCAAACTCACTGGCCTATAGTTTGGCCTATATCTCCAATGACTCTATCAGTCTCCTCCCAGTTGCCTTTCACCATAACCTCCACCACTTGAGAACACCCTTAGTCTTAAACTTTTTAATCCATGTTACAAATGAACTCCATTCTTTTAGGAAGAGATTCAGAGTTCTCTGCTTTAAAACCCACTTCTTTCTTTGTGCAAAATCTCTGAGCTTTAGCTCTGGAGCTGAGAGTGGAAACAATGACACACTTCCCTCTGAGTGGAGTTCCTACTTTAGGAGCTGAGTGATCAAGTAAAGAGAGACACAGTAGCCTCAGGTGTTCTCAGCTTGCCTCTCCTGGTTTGGAGCTTCTGATTTATGAACTACAAATGAGCCAGGGAATGGGTTGTCTGGATCACAGTGTTCCCAGCACTAGTGCTCCTTTCCATGAGTGGGAACTGGAAAGAAAAAAGAAGCTCCCACCTCTTAGCTACACTCACCTAGAACTTAGCCTCAGCTACAGATGGCTAAGGGCAGGATAAGAGATGCTGATATCCTGTTTCTCCCACAAAGATAGCTTTCTGACTAGAAGGTGAGGAGAGAGAAAACATTTTGTTCTTGGCTGTACCAGTCTGGAGTGGAGCTTCCATCTTACTGAAAGGAAAAGAGGGAGGGAGGCAGGGAGAGTCTTATTTCAGTTCTTACTGAGTTCCGGTAGATTGTCATGAGTAAATGTTTCTTCATTGTCCTCGGTCCATTCCCAGAGACTTTAGATGGTTGGGTTAGTTTTTTATAGTTTTCACTAGTTTCATGGGGTAGCAAGCCACAAGCTTTCATGACAGAAATGTAATTCAAAGAAGGGTACCCTATTAACCTAATTTACAAAATTCCTTCAGTCAACATCATGCTTAACGGCCAAAACTGAATGCTTTCTCCCTAAGGTTGGGAACAATCCAAAGATGTCATTTCTCGCTACTATTCAACCTCAAAATAGAGGTCCTAATCAGTATAATAAGGCATGCAAAATAAATAAAAGGCATATAGATTGGGAAAGGTGAAAATAATTTTCTATTTGTATAGCACAATTATTTAGAAAATCCCAGAAAATTTACAAAAATAAAGCTCCTACCACAAATAAGTGATTTTAACAAGGTTATAGGATACAAAATCAATGGGCCAGAATAAATTATATATCTATACACTAGCAACATAGAATTGAAATTCAAAATTTACAAAGCAGTATATTAACTGTAATACAAAAAATGAAATACTCAGGAATGAATCTAACCAGATCTGTACAGGATCTGTATGCTGGAAATTGTCGGGCACTAAGGAAATCAACAAATACCTAAATAAATGGGAAGATATCCATGGTTATAGATTAGAAGAGTCAATATTGCTAAGATGTCAATACTTTCCAAATTGATCTAGAGATAGGCCATAATTTTATTCAAAATTCCAGCAAGCTTTTTGTAGATATTGACAAAATGTTTCTAATTCCTAATGAAAATGATATGGAAAGGCATAGTAATTTGAAGAGCCAAAATAATTTGAAAAAAACCAAAGCTGGAAGACTCGACACTACCTGATTTCAAGACTTCCTATCAAGCTACAGTAATCAAAACATGTTATTGGTAAAATGATAGTCCTGTAGATGAATAGGATAAAATAAAGAGTCCAGATATAGATTTACATAAATGACTTGGACAAAGCTACAGAAGAATTCGATGGACAAAGAATAACCTTTTTAAGAAATTATGATCAAACAACTGGATATACATATGCAGAGAAGTGAAACTTGGCACAGATGATACCTTTTATATAAAAAAATAACTTGAGGTAGAATCATAGACCTAAATGTAAAATATAAAACTTTAAAAGTCCTATAAGAACACATAAGAGAATTTATTTATGATCTTGAATTAGGCAAAGAGCTTTCAGAAAGCTTTTTTGAAATCATGATTCATAGAAGGAAAAAAAAAGATAAACTGGACTTCAACAAAATTGAAAACTGTTGCTCTGGAAAGACATTGTTAAGAGAATGAAAAACAAAACACAGACTGAGAGAAACTGTCTGCAAATCACATTTGCGACAAAGGATTTAGTATCCAGCTTTTATAACTAACTTTTAAAGTTCAACTGTAAGACAACAAATGATCCAGTTTTGAAAGTCAGCAAAAGATCTAAACAGATACTTCACCAAGGAAGATATGTAGATAGCAAATAGGCATTTGTGAAGATTCCCAACATCATTCATCACTGGGGGAATGCAAATTCAGATTGTAAGGAAGTATCACTGTACTCCTGCTGGAGTGGCTACAGTTTTAAAAAGTCTGACACTACCAAGTGCTGGTGTGGATACAGAGGCATTGGTACCCTTATACATTGCTCACAGGACTGCCAAATGTCACAACCGTTGTGGAAAACAGTTTGGAGTTTTCTTATAAAGTTAACCGTATCCAGCTATTATACTCATGGGTGAATAAAAACTTAGGTTTACCTAAAAAGCTTTACACAAATTTTTATAGCAGCTTTACTTATAATAGCCCAGCCCAGATGACCTTCAACTGGTGAATAGCTAAACCATGGTACTTTCATGCAACAGAACACTATTCAACAATAAAATGGAACAATCAATTGGAAATAAAAAACAAGGATGACCTCTAAGTGCATTTTGCTAAGTAACAGAAGCCAGACTCCAAGGTTCCATAGTGTATCATGCTGTTTCTATAACATTTTGAAAAGGCAAGACAATGGGGATAGGGTCTGGAGCAGGGCTTGGAGGTAGGGACTGACTACCTGAGTTTGCATGAGGGAATTTGGGGGGATGGACACATGACTGTAGTGGTGAGTACCTGATTGGTTATTTGTCTAAATTCATGACACTGTACATTACTGAGTAGAAATTAGAAAAAAAAAAAACAAAAACAAAGAAAAAAAGACAGGTTGTGGGGGAAATAAAAATGGAATACAAACTACAACAAAGGACCCTTACTGAATTACAGATGGATGACGTAAGCACGTGGAAGGGAGTGGGGGAAGAAATCAAACTAACCCAAGTTACTTTGTAAAATACTGAATATTTTGCTGGATAATGTGAGGATAAAGGCTAAAATGACTGCATACAGATGCTGTACTCTAGTTAGTGAATTTGTTTCTTGCAGAGGTGTGGGTCCCCATTCCAAAATTGCTTTATATGTACAGAAGAGTTGAACAAGTAAGTAAATGTATTTTAGATAATGAGACACAGATTTCCCACTGTTGGAGAAAGAAGTCACAAATAAGAAAAGGGAAAATGCTAGAATGAAACTCGTGGTGATGGATCGGAATTAGAGGTCTCACACATACACACAGATACATAGAGACAAACATAAATACAATTATGTGTGTATACATACAACACGTATTTCCAAGTTCTGTTTGCAGAGAGGGCCTAGAAGCAATGACATCATGGTAACAATGGGAATACAGACTGACCCACGTTGGTTTCTAAGTACCCTCCTGCAATAAAAGGAACCAGGGCTTCTTTTAGAAGTAATTGGTTTCAGTGCAGGGTCAGGGACAATGCAAGGTGAGCCTGAAGCATCTGGTAGATCCAGAAAAAGATTTGCTTAGAAAAGAACGAGGCATGTCAAAAAGCACAGGAGCCAACCTGAAGAAGTTCCCGATGGTCAAAGCCAGACACAATAAATAGTGATAGTATTGAATAATAGCCCAATAAAATAAATATGGTTGAGTCCATATTAGAATAAATAAACACTGAATAAATAAATGGTGGGGAAGTATATCTCTTCCTTACAGAAGAATCAAGATCTTTCAACAAAATGTAGAAGGACTGAAGGAAATCGAACGTCATATTAGAACGTCACAGCCATAGGGGCGCCTGGGTGGCTCAGTGGGTTAAAGTCTCTGCCTTCGGCTCAGGTCATGATCCCGGCGTCCTGGGATCAAGCCCCGCATTGGGCTCTCTGTTCAGTGGGGAGCCTGCTTCCCTTCCTCTCTCTCTGCCTGCCTCTCTTCCTAATTGTGATCTCTGTCTGTCAAATAAATAAATAAAATTAAAAAAAAAGAACATCACAGCCATAAATTACTGCAGGCAAGATCCATGTATGGATGCTAAAATTAGCGTGAAGAAGTTTGAGCGTATGGAGAATATTTGCAGTCTGACTCGTGGAGAACGTGGTCGATGGCACCTATGCAAAGTGATAAAGATTAACATCGCCAGAAAAGACAAGACGTGTGGACATTATACAATCTCAGATATGATGCACAGAGAAGGGCACGTTGTTTTTGTGGCATTCTTGTTGAAGATATAACCTGCAGGAGAAACAGTGAACAAACACCAAGTTGAGAGTCACTCTGAAATATGATAGACCAGTAGACTTCTAAGTGTCAAGGATACGAAAGACAAGGAAAGCCTGGGACACTATCATGGACTGGAAGAGACCAAAGACATATGATGGCTAAGTGCAATGTATGATCCTGGTTTTCTCAATGTGGATAATCTTCCTATGACTCTGCAAGATGTTAACGATAGGGAAGCTGAGTGAAGGGGACACAGGAATTCCACACAACTTTTGCAATATAAGGTTATTTCAAAATTTAAAAAAATTAAAATACATTTGAAAATAAGGAGCGAGGGAGAGAGGGAGAGCTGTGAGAACAAAAGAACAAAGACATGTAGTGATCTGGGGACTTTCAAAAAGAACTATGGGCATCATCACTGGCACACAGAGTTGACTTAGAAACAAGTAGAGTAGAAGCTACTACATTTTGAGTGGGTTATTATTACCAAAATAATTGTTGGCCTTGACTGTTAATACAGACTCTGACTGCTTGAGATTTGAAGTTACCCTTGAGCTGCCATGCTCTGTAGTGGAAAGCGTTTGGACAAATGATTCAGTCCTCAAGGACCGAACACACACTCCCCAACACACACTTCGGATGGAGACAGAGAAGAAGCTACTCCATGACATAGTCAGGGGCCAGGTTGCTGTGCTTTCTCTCCTCTAGACCCATAGTAAGACGACACTTCTCACCCCCTTGAGGTGAGGCATGGGCATGTCACTTGGTTTGGCCCGTGGGAGTGAGCGGAAGTAGCATTATTGCTTCTGAGTGCACGATTTAATTGGTAGTAGGAGACTCTCCCAAGTGCTCTCTTCCCTGCCCTGGGGACAGCGATATTCCAGAAGGTGGCAGCTTCCTAAGCCTGGATCCTGGAGCGATGATAACACAGCAGAGCCTTTGCTGAACTGAGATCGACATGGAATTAGAATGAGAAGTAAAACACCTGTTGTTGTAAGTCTTTGAGACTGGGGGTGGTTTGTTAGGACAGCATAACCTAGCCCATCCTTACAGCACCACTGAACAAAGAGAGCAGATGCCAGGCAGGGAGGTCACACCTCGACGTGTCATCTGGGCCCATTAGGCAGGTAGCAATGGCTCAAGTACTTCGATGGTCATCTGCCTCTGCTGGACGGGGAGGAACTTGGCTCCATAAAGCCCAGGAGAAGAGGAATGCAGGCCTGGGTCTGGGGAGAGTTGGCCAGGCCTGTTCTTCCAAACATTTTACTTTTTAATTCACCCTTTTGGCGGTGCCTGAATGGCCATAACAACTATCCAGGCTGTCAGGAAAAGGGAAGGGCTGCAGCAAATCTGAGAAAATTTTTGCACATGGGTCTGGTCCAGGGGCTGGAAGGTGATGCTCATAGCCCTGGGAGTCCCCTGCCTTCGCATACTGTGTCAATTAAGTAGCCATGGGCTCAGAGCCCAGAGACCTGGTTCTGGGTCTCGCTGTCCAGGAACTCACTAAGAATGGACTAAGTGCTCTAGCCTCCCATGTGAGTTGAGGAATTGGGGTAGATGGAGACAAAGAAGGTTGGTTGTTCGGTATTTTTCGTTTTTTGAGGGTTTTTTTTTTTTGTTTTGGCTTGCTTTTTTTTTTTTTTTTTGGTCAAGAAGTTCTTTTCCCCTAAATAAAAACACAAAACAGAGTGGTTCTGAATCTGCTTTCCACTTCCTCCTCTCCCTGTCCCCCAAAGAGTGGCAGCCTTGCATTTTCTCCAAGGAACTCCTAAAGTGTCTTGGAACACAGTTTAAACAGCCCTGAGAGCTCATCCAGTTTGGATAGGCTGTGGCTTTTCAGGATGACAGGAACACATTCTGCTGTCAAGCCTTTGGGAAAAGCTGGTGCAATGCTTTGGAGTCAGACTGCTCTGTGTTCAAATTCCTTAATCAGCTGTGACATTGGAGGGAAAAGCTACTAAAGTCTTACCTGCTTCAGTTTTTACATCTGGAAAGTGGAGTTCCCATGACAAGAGCAAGTGGCCTGCAAACTGTGACAGTTGAATGAGTCGGTGCACGTGGAGGCCTGAGATGGGCGCCTGGCAAAAAGAACCCACTGTGATCAGCAGCAGCCTCTTCACCGACATTATCACCACACCTGACCCGATGGGATTAGTTCACAGTGTTGCGGGAACATCCTTCTTCCTCAAGGCATCTTGAGCAATGTGCTCCTAAGCACACTCCTCCACCTCCTCCATCCGGGAACCTCACAGTTCCCTGCACAGGACCAGCACAAAAGGGGAAATCAAAAGCATGCAGTGGACTGGATAGATATGGCTAAACTGGTGATCTCCAAGGTGTTGTAGCCATCAAGACCAACAATTTCCCAATACGGTCTCCCTCAGCAACTTGCTGGCTATAGTAGGTCGCAACCCAGTGGCAGCGATCATGAGATTCTAACGGAGTTCCAAAGTGAAAAATGTAATGTCAACACCACCAAAAACAGCAGCAGGTACCCATTTGAATCCTCATTTGGTTTACCTATCAATGAACAATTGATTGATGTGCTCCGGTCCCCCCAGGTGGTCATTATTTGCATCAGAGTGTAGATATAATCCAAGACCATGGTGTTTCTGTGTGGCCCTGAAAGAGTTAAGTGAAATAAAGAATATTATCAATATTGTATCAGTCACAGATGAGAAACTACATACCAGGATCAGTGTAATTCATTCATTGGTTTATGGACACCGAGTCCTCCGGGGACTGTCACAAATCCACTTGATGTTCC
The DNA here is from genome assembly GCF_963455335.1 of Martes martes. NCBI lineage: Eukaryota > Metazoa > Chordata > Mammalia > Carnivora > Mustelidae > Martes > Martes martes. The sequence continues at coordinate 38,235,708 of NC_137905.1, forward strand.
TGAGTGTGAGATTTAGCATTTGGATCTTTGATTTAGCTGAAAGATGTGTAAAAACTCATGCAGTCAGACAACTCCCTACAGGCGATTCATCTGTGTTGGCTTTTACGTAACAGTTATTCCAATCAAGTGCCGGCAGTAACTTAAGCTCCATAACTCGCCTCTGGATTCACATTTCTGAGACGCTGGAACGCGCAGGGACAGTGGCAAGGGCAAGAATGTCCCTCTGGGAGAAGGGAGGCTTCTTGCCCTCCTGTTTCTCTGGGATGGGCAGGCACTGTCTGTCTGGAGGAAGGACGCAGCTCCTGGCTTCCAAGCCTCCAATCTTACATGACGTCATGTTTCCTGCTGCAGGGTGACGGGAGAAGGTGGGAATGGGAGAACCATGAGCTCCTGGGAGCTGGAGACAGTCAGGGCTTTCAGGGCTGTCCTTGGTGGCCTGGAGGGGGCCCAAGGATACACAGCTGCCTGACTAGCTCAGCAGAGGGGACGAGGAAGATCTGAAAACCTGAATCTGATCAGTTAAGTCGGGTGGGAGACAGAACTCTGCAGTTAATGACTTGATGCATATTGGTTCTCACTTTTTCCTCCTCCAGGATTTCTGCCACATCCCTCACTACACCTGCCTTGGTCTGGCTCTGAGTCTCATTTTGATTTCTCACTACCTGTATCAAGAGGCAGGGTGGGGGAAGGCAGAAGGTTGCATCATTTTTGCACCTTCAGTCAGAAGAAAAATGCAAGTGAAATGTTCTGTGCACAATTTCAGAGAAATAATGGAGGAAGGCAATGGCATATCTACATGAATGGGCTTCAGATATCATTGTTATTAATAGATGAAGTTTTTGATGCACTCAGTGAGCATCATTGATGGGTGGAGAAAGCCCTCCCATAAATGAAGCATTTCATCTTCTTAGCAAACTCGTGAGAAGGCTCATCTAAAATCTTCACTTTATAGAAGGTGGAGAGAGGTTATGAAGTTGCCCCAGGCCATGTAGCTGGTAAAATGTAGAGCTGGGCTTCCATACTGGGTCCACTGGTCCTGGAGGCCATGCTCACAACGTGTGCTGGCAAGTGGCACAATCTCCCCACTGCCTGTCAGGGATTCTGCAGGCTGAGGACAGGTGCAGCACCATCTATGGCTTGGGGCATGTCACCAGCCTCCTGAGGAAGTGATTCACAAGCAGGTAGCTATGATCACAGGTGCTACAGAGGTGCACACGGACCTCTTTTAGGAGGTCTCACATTTCTGGAAGTATGTAATACCTCTGGAAGCATAGAATGGAAAGTAGGGGAAAGAGACCATTTATGCAGAGATAATAGGTAATAATTTTCCAGCATTGATGAAAGACATGAATCCTTAGAATCAAGATGCACAAAGAGTCCCAAGCAGGATTAAAAATAAATAAATAAATTCACAGTAAGATATACCACAGCCAAAAAGTATAAATAAATTTAAGAAAAAGAGACTGAGAGGGGTGCCTGGGTGGTTCAGTGGGTTAAGCCTCTGCCTTCAGCTCAGGTCATGATCTTAGGGTCCTGGGATCGAGCTTTGCATTGGGCTCTCTGCTCAGTGGGGAGCCTGCTCTGCCTGCCCCCCCCCCCATCTGCCTCTGCTTACTTGTGATCTCTCTCTCTGTCAAATAAATAAATAACATCTTTAAAGAGAGAGAGACAGAGAGACTGAGAGACAGAGAGAAAGACTGAGAGAAAAAAAAGGAATTAGTTTAGGTCAAGAGTATTTTTGAAGATACATGAGGGATTCTTAGGGGTTCCAGAGCATTTCCAGGCAGCTGCTCTTCCTCACTGGAACGTGTTGTCTGTGACTGCTTTCTGCCCTGTGAAGAAACTTGAGGACTCCCATCACTCAAAAGCCAAAACTGAGAGGGGAAGGTGGGACTGCAGACCAGCAGGGACAGTTCCCCTTCATCCCTGATAGTGGTCCAATCAGCACACACCCATGACTATGATGTTGCTGGAGGGGCATGGTGCAGGGACTCAGCCATAGTACCCCAGGGTGCATGTACCTCTCCTGCCTGGGGAAGGAGAGCCATGGACGGGTTCAGACAGGAAGCCCCCTTTCCTGTCAAACACCCATGAGGGGAGATGTCTATGTAAGCCTTCTAGCACAGAGTGAGTGCTCAGTCCAGCTGAGTGAGTGTGTGTTGAGGAACTACTCTGGACCAGCACTCCGTACAGGCTTCACACTCAATCCCCAGCACAAGCCTGTGAGGTGGGTATTATCATCCTTGCCTTACACAGCTCACTACCTTGCTGGTCAGGTTCCCAGAGCCACCAGAATACCAACCCAGGCAGTCCAATGCCAGCCCTTCAGGAAACTCATCTTCTTCTGAAGGACACACAGAGCTGTCCAAGGTGGGAAGACTAGCCTGAAGAAATAGCATTTCGGAAAATCAATGGGCTTGTTTTCATTTTACATCCCAGAACCTGACTCAGCAATGTTTATGAAGCACATATTATGTATCTGTCCCCCGTGCTTTATATCTCCAGGGTGATATGGGTCCAGGGTGTCCAGCGATCAGGACAGAGGAGTTAGGGTGGTGTGCGGTGTAGGGAGCCCAAAGGGAGTGTCGTGTCCTGGGCACATTTCAGTCCCCTGCAAGTCCCGGAGCCAGGGACGCTTGGATGCAGTGACTTCCTCAGGCTCTGGATTTTAAAGAGCCTTGGCTTGAAACTGTTCCATTTGGGAGGGTTTCTCCCTAGCATTTGGTATGGAATTATTACCAAATGCTAGAGAGGAACCCTGCCAAATGCTGTATATCAGCTAAAACCCAAACTCCTAAACAATGAAATATTTATAATAAAAACAGACCCCAGAGAGGGGCACAGACGGGGGCACCCAGCTGGTGGGGGGCTGCTGGCTGAGGTGGTTCAGTGTGTCTGTCTGCTAGTGTAGGTGTAACCGTGGAGGCAGCAGGCACCAGGTCTGCTGGGGAGGGGTGGTGGCTGTGCAAGATCCCTCAGGAGGACCGGAGCAGCTGGGGGCATGCAATCCGATGGCCGGTGAAAACGTTCATCCTCAGGCCCCTGAAGACATGGCCCAACCCTCTCCTCCCTGTGTCTCTCCTCCCTGTTTCCTAGTTTAGTGATCAGCATTCAGCAGGCACTCAATAAATGCTGACTGCCTACAAACAGGGATATTTCCAGTAACAGCAAAAACCTCACCCATCTGGAACCCACAGGGACTAAGATCAAGACAGCTGAGTTTTCCAGAAAGAGCCATAAATTATTTTCATGTAACATTTTCAGATGGAAATATCTCTAAGATGCGGTGCACATTTCCTTTTTTTCTTACTTGGAGAATGTGGAACACCATTAACCTTTCCGTAATGGCTCAGGGATGCCGCAGTGAACCTCAGATGCTGAGCAGGAGGTAATGCAGCCCTCGGGGCTTGAGAGGTGTGCAGGGGTGTCTGCCCTCTGCTAATGGCTTCAGATCATGGGGCTTCCTCTAGTCCTATGGCCTCGTTCCTAGAGATTTTTGGGTTCTTCTTACACAAGCAGATTTCCAACTTTCTCGCTTGTTGGTGTAGCCACATTGGAAGTCCGTCTCCCTTCCTAAATTACTGTTTCTTACGGACTGTGGACCGGAAACCAGAACCCAGGGCTTAATTAAATGATCTGTAGAGTAAGATCCGTAGATGGACCATTCAGGTGTGAGTTAAGTGCAGAAGCTCGAGGCTTTTCTAGTTACAGGTAAGACCACTCAAAGCCATTCTTGCATTTCTTCTTGATTCATGGTCTGTCTCTGAAGCGGCACGGGACAGCTGAGACAGGAACCTATCAGAGATGCTTGGGCAGTCCCGGAGAGCACTGAGTACCGATCCCCAAATCCTCTGCAGACCCAAGAATTTATTAACCTTTTTCAAAAGACCTACACTTCTTATGGTTTCTCTCTCCCTCTTTCTCTCCCCCTTCCTCCCCCTCTCTTTCTTTCTCTCTCTCTTTTTACAGCAAGGAAAGTATGTTGGCTATTACTCCCCCATTTGGCAGATGAAGAAACTGAAAGCAGAGACCACAGAGGCCAGATCAGACAGACCAGTAGGGGGTGATTCTGCTGCAGCCTGAATAAGTCCAGAGTCCAGGCAGAAAATGATGCACAATCAAGGGGACACTCGAGGGGGTGTAATGCTGAGGTTCTTTACAGAGATGTGAGCGGAACTGAGAGAACCTGCAAAGGAGGGAGACGCACCCAGGGTCCAGCAGCTCGGGAAGCCACTGTACTTCTCTCATGCCCTTAGCACTGAGCACAGAGCTGCCGCACGACAGGGACACCATACATGTCAAGGGGAGAGAACAGAGTACTTGAAGACAGAGTCCTGGTAGAGGGGCAGCTCACTGAGGTGAGGGCACAGCTACAGGGGTCCCGAGACTGTTGGATCGTGGCGTGCTGAGGGGCGAGGCAGACACCCCAAATTATCTTTCCTCCAGCCCTCCAGTCTCCCACTGTGGACTGATCTCCAAGCTGAAGAGTACGAAGAGTTGGGGGAAGTGGTCCACAGAGGTCAGCCTCCCTGCACCCAGAGTGGGGTGGAGAATGGGAGACAGGGGGTTTGGAGTGGTAAGTGGAAGAATCCAGCACAAAGCTAGCTGCAGACAAGGGTGTCCCACAGCCACACAGATCTGAAGATGCTTCCCTGGAGCTCCCCAGGTCTACCCACTGACACGCATGCACCCTAGCAGGAAGGATGACCCCGTCGCTGGCAAGCCTGCAGGCTGGGCAGCACGTCCAAGGCCCTCGCCTTCTCTCTAACACCGAGAGGCACATTGTTAGTAAGTCCTCATAAGCCTTTTAGACCTTGCCAACTGCTCCTCAGCCCTTCCTCCCTCCTTCCTGGCCTGCTTAACTGGAGAGGCGGGGCAGGATCAAGACATCAAGACGGTTCAGAGCGCCGGGAAGGACGTATGTCTGGAAATCAGGCACAACAAGGACAGCTTGGGACTCGCCTCTTCCTAGCATCTTCTCAAATCCTTGATGTTTGCATCAGCGAAGTGGTGATCATGCACTGAGGTCCCAGCTGTGGTAAGGTGGGATGAGAAAGCAGATGAACAAGCCCTTGACTGATTCTGTGAGACTGGAGGACTGAGACCTGCTTCAGCGATCAACACCCTCCTCCCTTTGAGGGCAAGCGGTCCATGCCTGCTGGGCCTGTTAGGTGCTGGGCTTGGTGGGTGGTGGTGCTCAGAACCTAGCACGTGGCCAGACGGTTGCTCAACCAGTGGGAGGCCTCCATAGCTTTGCCCAAGCACACCTGGAGCAGGTGTCCCTCTACCCCCATGACCCTCCTGCCCAGCTCTCCCCAAATCTGAATCACAGGCATTCTGTTCATTTAAGCAATTTGCTGATGTGCCTACTGTATGAGATTTAGAAAACACTAATATCTGCCAAGACTAAAAGTTAAATCATCCACAATCCCACCATCCAGAATCACCAGGAGTATGTGGGTAGATTTCCTCCTATACCTTTGTTCTTGACATAATACGTATATAACAGGTAAGTATGCATAATATAGGCAGAACAAAGAGGCTGAAAGGAAATTCTTCACATGTTAGCAATGATCGTCCTCTGGTTATTTCAAAGGGTACACCACAGATCAGATGCTTGCCTCGGGTAAGAGAACGTTTCTATGTGCATGGATAAAATCAGGATTGTCTTGTAAATAAAGTATTGTACCCACCTTTCTTGCTTTTCCCATTTTCTGTTTAATTACTCCTACAATTTTGATTAATGCAGAGTTTCCCAAGTTACAAAACTCTCCTGTTGCACTGAACACTGGCATCTTACGGGATGTGGAAATAGGCATACATTCAGTCATTCACTCGTGCAAGAACCAGGGACTGAGTGTCTGGGAGGCAGCAGCCTGTGCTCACAGTTGAGGGCACACAAAAGACAAAAATCTACCTTAGTTTTGAAGAGCTCCTGTCTCAGTGCTGATCCTTAAGAGAAAATCTTTACAAAATCTTTCCTCTCTGGATTAGCCTCCAAAATACCAGCTCTGATGTGTTGCATTTCGTAACAAAACAGAGCACATTCTGGAAGGTGGTGGGAAAGCCAGTCACCGTATCCATCTGACAAACATTGTGTACCTTCCTGGGTCTGTCTGGGTGAGCCTCATGCCACTGGGACACATTCTGGAGAGGCATAGTGGGAAATCTGTCCCCTGTCCTCCTATGACCCCATAGGATTTCTTCTTGAGCCTGCTGGTGGGAGGACAACTTGCATAATCTAGAAACTCACTTTCTCATGGCATTCACCATAAAGACCAGAAACATCTTGTAACAGAAACATCTGAGTGTTGACCTGCTGACCCTCGGCTCCAAAAGTTGCATCTGAAGAGGGTTCTGTAGTATGGGTTCAAAAGTTACTATGAAAATAGATCTTGAATGTTCTCACTGTAACCACCATAACAAAATGGTCACTATTTGGGGTGGGGGGGGGCGGTGTGTGAACTATCCTTATTGTGGTAAGTGTTTTGCCAGATATAGGTGTATTCGACGATCACATGGCCACTTTCAACTTGCACAATGTTCAATGTCAATTATATCCCAATAAGGCTGGACAAAGTTGCATCTGGTTTCAGGGGTGTCTGGGTGAGCTGCTGTCCACATGAGTCTTAGTGTGGCTATGGCAGCCCCGGCGGCCGGCGGTTGCTCGTAAGGGCTGTGTTGTGGGGATCAGGGCGTTCTGGGGGATGTAGCAGTAATCTGACCCTTTTGTTACCTTCTAGCGATTTCGCTTAGGAGAGCTGTGGGAGAATTGGACTTTCTTGGATACACAACTGCGTTTCCACCAGTCCACATCAGGAGGCCAACTTGCTGCTGCACTTGTAAAAAGATGAATGAGTAATTCATAAAATAGCTGCCCATAACCCATCGAGCATTCCTCAGATATGAGAGAGGAGAGGCAAAGGGCAAGAGTGAGCCCAGATTAAATGTAGCCACGGAATCAAGTTCTCTTTTTAAAGTGTGTGACCCGCAAGTGCCCACTGCCAAAGACAAAGAATGGCGTTCTCTGTATGTGCGTGCCCAGCACAGCTCGCTTAAAAAAGGCGTTTGTGACAAAAGCTAGGTGGAGTTTCTGGAAGTCTGGGAGTTTGGAGGGTGGCCATTCTGGACCCACGGACTCAGATCTTACATTCTAGACAGTTCGCTGGCAGGAAGTGGGCTGGTCCCTGTGGTGGGGCTTCTGTGTTTACGTTAGGAGCGTGTGTGAGCTGCAGAACGGACCCGCTCCGAAACCCAGAGAGATTTCCCATGCAGAAGGCCCGGGTTTCTGGTGTACCCTGGGAGGAAATGCCACCAAAATGTCTCCAGGGCCCTGAACCACTGCACAAAATAGTGTGGGATGTTCACTCTTCGTCTCATTATTAGTTAATGAAAAAGTACACATCAAACAGTTAAAGATCACTGACAGATGTAAGTGAACACTAAGCATTGTGCTAAGTGCTGACTCCCTGGGCTCCCCAAAGGAGCACACGAGGCGGGGGTTGCATTTTTCAGATGTGCAGGTTAAGTAATTGGCTGCAGGTCACGTGGCTCTAAAATGGTGGGACTGGCACCTGGATTCAGGCAGCCCGGCCCCAGGACCTCTGTTCGGCCCCTCTAGGAGACTCTCCCCACTTTTCCTTTGGAAGCGACTCTCCCCACTTCTCCTTTGGAACGACAGTAAAATCCTCACCAACAGCATAGATAGCCCCTAAGTGAGCAAAGGAAGAGAGGCTGTGGGAGCGGAGTTTCTGAGTGGGCAGCTGGCAGGGGGACTAGTCCAGGCTCCCGTGGTGACGACCTCTCTCTAGAGCAAAGAGGAGCAAAGAGATACAGTGTTTCCTTTAAAGTCAAGGAGGTCCTGTCTGTTCCCTGCTGGAGACGGAGGGACCTATCTGGAGGTCCCTAGAGTTGAGAGGGGAGCCTGGGGGCAACAGGAACCTGCTGAAAATCAAACACCATGACAATAATCAGAAGACCAACCCACCTGCAGTGAAGTGATGTTCGGGAAACATTAATATCCTCTTACCCGCTTGTGAGACGCGTCCTAAAGCCTCCTGAGTGCACATGGGCATAAGACAGTAAGAGACAGGAGTGGGGGAAGCACACGTTGGGGCAGCCTTTCTTTTTGGAAAGAAAGTTGGCAATGCCTAGGAGGAGCCTCAAAACTGTCCATATCCAGATGCAAACAAAAATTTAACCATGGAAATGTTCTCTTCAATAGTTTTTAAATTTTAATTTTTTAAATTAACATGCAATGTATTCTTTGCCCCAGGGGTTCAGGTCTGTGAATAATCAGTCTTACACATTTCACAGCACTCACCCTAGCACATACCCTCCCCAATGTCCAGGAGAGCTATCCCTACCTCCCCTCCCCCCAGCAACCCTCAGTTTGTTTCCTGAGATTAAGAATATCTTATGGTTTGTCTCCCTCCCGATTCCATCTTGTTTCATTTTATCCCTCCCTACCCCCCACGACTCCCTGCCTTGTCTCTCAAATTCTTCGTATCAGAGAGATCATATGATAATTGTCTTTCTCTGATTGACTTATTTCGCTTAGTGTAATACACTCTAGAGACATCCACATTGTTGCAAATGGCAAGATTTCATTTTTTGATGGCTGCATAGTATTCCATTTTATATATATATAAAATGGATATATGTATATATATATGTATATATATATGTATATGATGGACATTTAAGTTATTTCCATAGTTCGGCTATCATGGGCATCGCTGCTATAAACATTCGGGTGCACATGCCCCTTTGGATCACTACATTTGTATCTTTTTTTTTTTTAAGATTATTTATTTATTTATTCGACAGAGATCACAAGTAGGCAGAGAGGCAGGCAGAGAGGGAAGGGGAAGCAGGCTCCCCGCTGAGCAGAGAGCCCGATGCAGGGCTTGATCCCAGCACCCTGGGATCATGACCTGAGCTGAAGGCAGAGGCTTTAACCCACTGAGTCACCCAGGCGCCCCTACATTTGTATCTTTAGGATAAATACCCAGTAGTGCAATTGCTGGGCCATAGGGTAGCGCTATTTTCAACTTTTTGAGGAATCTCCCTGCTGTTTTCCAGAGTGGAAGCTCCAGCTTGCATTCCCACCAACAGTGTAGGAAGGTTCCCCTTTCTCCGCCTCCTCGTCAGCATCTGTCATTTCCTGACTTGTTAATTTTAGCCCTTCTGACTGGTGTGGGGTGGTATCTCATTGTGGTTTTGATTTGTATTTTCCTAATGGCTAGTGATGTTGAGCACTTTTTCATGTGTCTGTTGGCCATTTGAATGTCTTTGCAGAAATGGCTGTTCATGTCCTCTGCCCATTTCTTCATTGGATTATCTGTTCTTTGGGTGTTGAGTTTGATAAGTTCTTTATAGATTTTGGATACTAGCCCTCTATCTGATATGTCGTTTGCAAATATCTTCTCCCATTCTGTCAGTTGTCTTTTGGTTTTATTGACTGTTTCCTTTGCTGTGCAAAAGCTTTTGATCTTGATGAAGTCCTGAGAGTTCATTTTTGCCCTTGTTTCCCTTGCCTTTGGCGATGTCTCTAGGAAGAAGTTGCTGTGGCTGAGGCCGAAGAGGTTGCTGCCTGTGTTCTCCTCAAGGATTTTGATGGATTCCTGTCTCACATTGAGGTCCTTCATCCATTTGGGTCTATTTTTCTGTGTGCTGTAAGGGAATGGTCCAGTTTCATTCTTCTGCACATGACTGTCCCATTTTCCCAACACCATTTGTTGAAGAGGCTGTCTTCTTTCCATTGGACATTCTTTTCCTGCTTTGTCGAAGATTAGTTGACCATAGAGTTGAGGGTCTATTTCTGGGATCTCTATTCTGTTCCATTGATCTATGTGTCTGTTTTTGTTCCAGTACCATACTGTCTTGATGATGACAGCTTTGTAATAAAGCTTGAAGTCTGGAATTGTGATGCCACCAACTTTGGCTTTCTTTTTCAATATTCCTCTGGCTATTTGAGATTTTTTCTTGTCCCATATAAAGTTTAGGATTATTTGTTCCATTTCTTCAAAAAAAATTGATGGTATTTTAATAGAGATTGCATTTAATGTGTAGACTGCTTTAGGTAGCATAGACATTTTCACAATATTTGTTCTTCCAGTCCATGAGCATGGAACATTTTTCCATTTCTTTGTGTCTTCCTCAATTTCTTTCATGAGTACTTTATAGTTTTCTGAGTATAGATTCTTTTTCCCTTTGGTTATGTTTATTCCTAGGTATCTTATGTTTTGGGTGCAATTGTAAATGGGATTAACTCCTTAATTTCTCTTTCTTCTGTCTTGTTGTTGGTGTAAAGAAATGCAACTGATTTCTGTGCATTGATTTTATATCTTGACACTTTGCTGAATTCCTGTACAAGTTCTAGCAGATTTGGAGTGGAGTCTTTTGGGTTTTCCACATATAGTATCATATCATCTGCAAAGAGTGAGAGTTTGATTTTTCTTTTGCAAGTTTGGATGCCTTTAATTTCTTTTTGTTGTCTGATTGCTGAGGCTAGGACTTCTAGTACTATGTTGAATAGCAGTGGTGATAATGGACATCCCTGCCATGTTCCTGACCTTAGCGGAAAAGCTCTCAGTTTTTCTCCTCAATGGGTCTTGTTTTTTTTATCCATTCTGATACCCTGTGTCTTTTAATTGGGACATTTAGCCCATTTACATTCAGGGTAACTATTAAGAGATATTAATTTAGTGCCACAGTATTGCCTGTAAAGTGACTGTTACTGTATATTGTCTCTGTTCCTTTCTGGTCTGTTACTTTTAGGCTCTCTCTTTGCTTAGAGGACTCTTTTCAATATTTCCTGTAGGGCTGGTATGGTGTTTGCAAATTCTTTTAGCTTTTGTTTGTCCTGGAAGATTTTTATCTCTCCTTTTATTTTCAAAGACAGCCTAGCTGGATATAGTATTCTTGGCTGCATGTTTTTCTTGTTTAGTGCTCTGAATATATCATGCCACTTCTTTCTGGCCTGCCAGGTCTCTCTGGATAGGTCTTTTACCAATCTAATATTCCTACTATTGTATGTTACAGACTTCTTGTCCTGAGGTGCTTTCAAGATTTTCTCTTTGTTACCGAGACTTGTAAGTTTTACTATTAGATGATGGGGTGTGGACATATTTTTATTGATTTTGAGGGGGTTCTCTGCCTCCTGAATTTTGATGGTTGTTCCCTTCACCAAATTAGGGAAATTCTCTGCTGTAATTTGCTCCAATATATCTTCTGCCCCTCTCTCTTTCTTCTTCTCTGGGATCCCAATTATTCTAATATTGTTTCATCTTATGGTATCACTTATTTCTCAAATTCTCTTCTCATGATCCAGTAATTGTCTCTCTTTTGCTCAGCTTCTTTATTCTTCATCATTGGTCTTCTATATCAGTAGTTCTCTCTTCTGCCTCATTTATCTTAAGCAGTAAGAGCCTCCATTTAAAAAAAAATTTTTTTTTTTTTTAGTGTTCCAAAATTCATTGTTTGTGCACCACACCCAGTGCTTTATGCAATACGTGCTCTCCTTAATACCCACCACCAGGGTCCCCCACACCCCACCCCACACCCAAACCCTCAGTTTGTCTCTCAGAGTCCACAGTCTCTCATGGTTTGTCTCCCCTTCCCATCTTCTCCAGCTCACTTCTCCTCTCCATCTCCTAATGTCCTCTGTGTTATTCCTTATGTTCTACAAGTGAGTGAAACGATATGATAATTAACTCTCTCTGCTTGACTTATTTCACTCAGCATAATCTCTTCCATTCCCGTCTATGTTGATACAAAAGTTGGGTATTCATCCTTTCTGATGGAGGCATAATACTCCATAGTATATGTGGATCCTATGTTCTTTATCCATTCATCCATTGAAGGGCATCTTGGTTCCTTCCAGTTTGCCGACTGGCCATTGCTGCTATGAATATTGGGGTAGAGGTGGCCCTTCTTTTCACAACATCTGTATCTTTGGGGTAAATACCAAGTAGTGCAAGTGCAGGGTCATAAGGTAGCTCTATTTTTAATTTCTTAAGGAATAGCCACACTGTTTTGCAAAGTAAGAGCCTCCATTTTTTAATCACACCTCATTAATGGCTTTTTCAATTTCAACTTGGTTAGATTTTAGTTCTTTTATTTCTCCAGAAAGGGTTCTCTAATATCTTCCATGCTTTTTTCGAGCCCAGCTAGCACCTTGGTAATCATCATTCTGAACTCTAGTTCTGACGTATTACAAATGTCCATATTGATTAGTTCCCAGCCATCGGTACTACCTCTTGTTCTTCTTTCGTGTGTGTGTGTGTGTGTGTGTGTGTGTGGTGAGTTCTTCCACCTTGTCATTTTATCCAGATAAGAATAGATGAATGAGAGTACAAAATCCTAAAAAGGTAGCAACAACACCAGAAAGATATACACTAACCAGATCAGAAGAGACCTGACACCAGGAAGAGAAGAAAGGAGGGAAACAAAGGAAAAAAAAAAAATATATATATATATACACACACACACAGACCGGTAAATAGAACAGAGCCATACACTTGCTTTTGGGTGAATTTTGGTCTGTTAGAAGAAACAACCTCTCAAAATTTTAAAGAAGGAAAAACTTATATATATACAAAAATAATGGTAAACACAATGAAGGGATGGAATATGAATGTAAAGGTGAAAATTAAGAAAAAATTCTAAAATAGGAATTAATAAGATAAGAAGTTGGTTGAAAAATGAAAAAGAAAAAAAAAGAGGAAAGAAGGTGATCAGGCTGGAGACTAGAACAAAGCCATGTGCTAGATTTAGGGAATATTTTGATCTATTAGAAGAAATTGTATCCCACATTTTTAAAGAAAAAAAACTGATATGTATTCAAAAATAAGGTTAAATACAATGAAGGGATAAAATATGACTGTAACAATGAAAATGAAAAAAAATTAAGGTATTGATAAGATAAAATAATTTAAAAAATGTTAAAATAGGAAAGAGGAAAAAATTTTAAAAATAGAATAAGAAAAAAACAAAATTAAAAAAAAAAACTTTAACGTTGAAAGATCATGGAGGGGGAAGCCATGAATTCTACGAGGTGCATTCCCCTAGCTCTGGAGTTTCACAGTTTTAGTTGATTGGAGAACTTGGTCTTGGCTGGATGTTCTTGCTGATCTTCTGGGGGAGGGGCCTGTTGCCGTGATTCTCAAATGTCTTTGCCCGAGGTAGAATTGCACTGCCCTCGCCAGGGTCCAGGCTAATTAATCTACCCGGGTTTGGTCTCAGAGCTTCTGTTCCCTGAATGCTTTCTGTAGAGCTTTGGAGGACGGGGATGAAAATGGCGGCCTCCCGATCCCCGGCCCCATTGGAGCTGAGAGCTCGGGGTCCCACTCCTCTGTGCACCCTCAGAGAAAAGCAGTCAATCCCTCCTGTCTCCCTGGCCTCCAGCCACACTCTGAGCTCACCCAGCCTGTGACTGAGTTTTTCTAGCTCTGGTGCACAGCCCTGTTTGTAATCTCCAAACCCAGCAGATTCCTGCAGTGTGCGCCCGCACTTCTCCTCCTGGAGGAGGAAGGTGAGTCTGCCCAGGTCTGCCGCTGGTGGGGTTCCTGCTCAAAGAGCAGTGGCCCGACTGCTGCAGATCATGGTTTAAGGTAACCCTGAGCTAAGAGCCCGCGCTTCTCCTCCTGGAGGAGGAAGGTGAGTCTGCCCAGGTCTGCCACTGGTGGGGTTCCTGCTCAAAGAGCAGTGGCCCGACTGCTGCAGATCATGGTTTAAGGTAGCCCCAAGCTAAGAGCCCATTCCTCGGCTCCATCTCTGCAGCTGGCTTCCCCACTCTGATACCTGGCAGCTCTGCTACACTCAGACACCCCCGATCTTTCTGTGACCCCACAGGACCTGAGACCACACTGTCCCTAAAGGGTTGCATCCCCTGCTTAGCCTCAGGAGTGATATCCCTCTGTGGAGCAGACTTTTAAAAGTTCCGATTTTCTGCTCCACTGCTCCACTGCTTGCTGGGAGCTGGCCTCTCCCCCTGCGGTCTATCTTCCTGAATGTTGCCTCTGATACACTTCTCCGCACGTCCTACCTTCCAGAAAGTAGTTGACTTTATGTTCCTAGGATTGCTGCTCTTCTTCTCTTCTCTGTCCTGTTGAGTTCATAGGTGTTCAGAATGGTTTGATAACCATCTAGCTGAACTCCTGGGACCTGATGATATTTAGGTCTCCTACTCCCCTGCCATCTTGATCCTCCCTCTTCTCCAACATTTTTGAGAGAACAAGAAATTAGAAACAATTTAGATGTTCCAAAATAAGAGATTGTTTAAATAAATTATGTTGCATCCATTTGATGGAACACTTTGTAGCCATAAAATCATGTTTTCGAAGAATATTCAATAATGTGGGGAAATGCCTTGTGCTACAAGGTGTTAAAAACCAAAACTCAACTGAGTATTGAAGATCTAATTGGCTTTATTCAATGATTCATGAGCTGGGCAGCATCCCATCTAGGAAACAGAAAGGAGCTCTGAACAGCTGAGAAAATGAGAGACTTTAATAGGCAGAAGGGGCAGGAACAAGGAAAGTGTAGATCCCCTCTTCTTTCTTTGGGGGACAGAGAGGTCTATCAGTTGGATTACCTCACTAGTGCTGACCAGGAATTTCCAGATGGACCCGTTGAGGACTTATTCCTTGGGGGAGTTTGAAACTGTAGTTGGGTTAGATATTAAGTCTTGATTTGCTGATGTAGGGCTTAGCTCAAGTGACTCTATTTTGGACTAGCTATCTCTTTTTGATACCACCCGCCCACCCCCTGCTTAACTGAGAGATCTGATCAAAATGTAAGCCACCACTGCAGCTACTGCTCCAAAGTTCTTACAGTTTTGGCTGACCCTGTGTGGTATTCAGGGGTCATGATGTTTGCTGAACCTCTGTGATACCTGGAGGTCATGAGGATGTTTCCTGAACCTCTACGGCATTCATAGGTCACTACTTTGAATTTACATCTTTTTAAAAAGATTTTTATATATTTGACAGAGAGAGAGAAAGAGACAGCAAAAGAGGAAACACAAGCAAGGGGAGTGGGGGAGGGAGAAGCAGATTCCCTGCTGAGCAGGGAGCCTGATGCGGGGCTTGATCAGGGAGCCTGATCCCAGGATCCCAGGATCATGACCTGAGCCAAAGACGGATGTTTAATGACTGAGCCATCCAGGCACCCTGGATTTACATTTTTTTTAAAGATTTTATTTATTTCACAGAGAGAGAGAGAGATCGATCACAAGCAGGCAGGCAGAGAGAGAGGGGGAAGCAGCCTCCCTGCTGAGCAGAGAGCCCAATGCGGGGCCCAATCCCAGGACTCTGAGATCATGACCTGATCCAAAGGCAGAGGCTTAACCCACTGAGACACCCAAGCGCCCCTGGATTTACAGTTTTAAGTTGGTCATTCTCTTCATTCCTTTCCTGATGCTCCAGTCTTAAGGAGATCATTTGCTTGGTGGTTAGTAGCTGCAAACATGAAACTTTTGAGAGAATACAGCCCACCAGAGGGACTACTATAATTATTATAAGCAGGATATTTTCAATGTCTGGAGTGCACTTTGGAACCATGGTCCCTAAGACCAAATCAAAGTCGAATAAGCCAAAGAAAGACTCCACTCAAGGAGTCATCTTTTTTAAGCCAAGTAGTTTGCTCAGTGATCTTATTTAAGTAAGTTTCAACTTCCCCAGATGTTATTAACTCAGGGGTAGCAGGTGGTGTTGGCCACAGCACAGACCCCTCTTTGCTCAACTAAAAGATAATTAAGGGAAGTCATTACCAAGAACAATTTTGGCCAGAGAGTCTAAGGATTTTTGTTGGGAAGCTATGGTTTTAGCAACAGATTTCACAGTACTTTCAAGAGTTAAAGGAAAAGTTCTTTATCATAGCTTCAGAGGAGCAGTGATCTACCAAAGGAAGCTAATTTTCAATCAGGAATGCTTCCTGGTAATTCCCTTTTGAGTCTGTGACTCAGGACTGGAAAGGGGACAGCCATGGAGGCCTGCAAAATTTAGGGGCCTGTGGACCACACAGGCAGTTTTATTCTGATTACTCTTGCCTCGTGTCCCTTTTTATGTTCGAGCTTGGATGCAAGGTTGCCTGGATTTGGAGCTGTTAACCAGAGACAGGGAAATGGCTTAGGTTTTCTAGTGTCATGGACAGAGCCTGGAGTTTTTGGTGTTAAATCCAGTGGTCTGAAAGACCCCCTTAGTAATGGCCAGGGAGATGTAAGTGATGGTGTTATCTTTCCAGGTCAATGCCAGAACAAAGAAAGAAACAGAAGAGAAAAGGGTCCCATGTTTAGTTAAAGTATGAAGTCTTGATGAGATGTCCTGGGTAGAAGCAGTCTACCTTGATGTCAGTTACTTCTCTTTCTCATCTATTTGATTTGGAGACCCCCAGCATCAGCACAGGACCAGGTGTCAGGTGAAGCCTTCTTTAGCTGTGAGATGTTTACCAAAAGGTCTAGTTCTTGAAGTTTGACTGCCATATGGGGAGTGAGGAGGACCTGGTATAGTCCTTTCCAGAAAGAGTTAAGGGAAGACTTTGTTCTTGTTGATTTCAAATCGGAAGGTAGGAGAAAATTAGAAATTTTAGTTTAGAGAGTCATAGCCAAATATTTATTTGAGGAAACTGAAAGAATTCAGGATTGAGTCCAGTTTATACAGTTTTGTATAACAAAACATCAAAGACAATTAACAGGATTAGAATCTAACATCTACAAAGTGAAATGCATTATTTTTCTCTCTACAATTACCCCCATTTTCCCCAAAGATAATCACAGTAAAACTAATTTGCATTAAACTCAGCCTGATTATTTACATAAGCACAGCAAGAATAGTGATTGACCATCTAAGTTCTTTTTAAGACTTCTTTGCTGGAACATTTCATTGGGAATCTCAGATTGAACTCTTAAAAGCCCCAGAGGCCAGGAAGGTGAGGCAAGGACTTGCCATCTTGTGTTTTTTTGTTTGTTTGTTTGCTTTTTTTTTGGGTTTGTTTGTTTGTTTTGTTTTTTGTTTTTGTTTTTGTTTTTTTACCTGCAGTAGCATCCAGTATATTCCAGTAATATAGTCAATGTTTTCAATTGTGTCCCATTGCAAGAAGAACAGATTATTATTGAACTTAAGCAAACAATCATATTTCTGTGAAAAAAAACCTAAGGATTTCCAGATTCTGAAGGGATGAGGTAGGGAGAAAAAGTGAATGTTTCGTCTTTTTTTATAAAGGTATACTGTAATTGCTGTAATTCATAGCTAGCTTAAGAGAAAAACTTCCTTAAATCTGGAAAAACAAAACATTAGAGGACCAGTTATGTTTTCAAACAAAAAGGCATTCTCCTCATTAGTCTGCTTGAATCGAGTTTTTTCATTAGTTCTGGAAATTTTTACCCAGTTCAGTTTTATGATCTCTAAGTTATCAGAAGCCTGTACTTATCAAAGTCCTTTCCATGAATCTTATTGAAGATGGAGTACTTTTGCAGGAACACTTTTGCAAAAGCATCAGAGTGAAACAATAACTCTGAATATCAAGAAGACTTAAAACATGCCCATTAAAGATCTGATGTGAGTTGATTACAATGGAATTGCAAGGAAATTTAGTTATTTCTGTGACACTCAAAATTGCAAAATGATAACCGGGATTATGATGATAACATTATCCCAGGATATATTAGAATTTAGGAATTTCATACTATTTCTGGAACCCTGAGGACATGTACCTAAACAAATACAACATAAAGAAAGCTTAGTATTACTTCTTATTTGACAATGTTGCCCGTGTCATTTAGCACATCAAGTAAACTTAATTTAGCATCTCTCTTTTTATAAGGAGAGAGAACAAATTTTTTGAGATGTTCCAGGGACTCTCTGGAAACTCCCAAAGTTATTTTGGGGACAAAAAGACTTCATTTAGAATTTGATTTGGGTATGTTCATCAAAAATATAAAGAAGTTTAAAAACACTTGGTCAAATAATATCAGAGCTCACTGTGAGACAATACCTAGTTCTATCTATTGAACCATAGTGACAATTAAAGACATCTCAGGAAAATACAGAAAGTTAAACAGTTGTTAAATAATAGGAAAAAACTGTTAACTGTTCTAATAAAGAAGATTTGGTTTTCTCAAGTAATTAAGGACCTGATGATAAAGGTACAACAAAGCAAAACAAATTATTTTGGTAAGACACAGAATCTCTGCTTTTTAAGCATGTTATTTTAAAAGCAAATAAACTTTTACAATCTGTTACCAAAAGGAGACCAAAGGTCCAAGGAAACTTTGCCCTTTTAACAGAGAGAAAGCATTCTAATTTGGTACCAGTGTACTTTTTATATTAAAACCCATTCTTTTTTAAACATAAATTTATTTCATTCTTAACCAGCCTGACCACACATAAAGTTCCTTTCCCAAGATTCCTTTCCCATAAACTTTCTACAATTTTTTTCTTTTTTTCTTTTTCTTTTTATCTCTTTCCTGTTCTGAAACAGCCAGTCTCACTTTAGGACAAAAACTAACTTACTTTCCTTCTTTCTTTCTTTCTTTCTTTCTTTCTTTCTTTCTTTCTTTCTTTCTTTCTTCTTTCTTTTTTCCTTCCTTCCTTCCTTCCTTCCTCTTCCTCCTCCTCCTCCTCCTCCTCCTCCTCCTCCTCCTCCTCTTCTTCTTTCTTTTAGAAAAATCCATCTCCATTCCACATATCTTCTTTTACTGCAAACACACATCCTACTTTCCCTGAATATGAAGGTATTTCCCTTATTATTTCTAGTAGCTTTAACTATATATATGAGAATTTTTAACCCTAATAACCTTTTTTGTGTGTGTGAAATAAAGAAACAAACAACAGGGAACTGTTCTTTACATTAGCATTCTGTGGCTTGATGTTATGAATGTTATAAATAGTTTTATAATTTTTAGAAACATACGCTTTCTCATAGTAAATTTCTCAACATGGCACAAAACGTGTTTATTAGTAGACCCAAAATATCTTTAGTTTCTCTGTAAAGAAAGCCAAATGTGGACAAGCCCATTTTTAGTAATTAATTTTTGTGTGTATTTTATCTTTTTTGGAAATGATCTAGATATTTAATGACTATCCATTATTTAAATTAACTTGGCAAAACTTAAAGGTTTCAGGTTACCAAAAAGATTTGGGAAACTATTTTTAAAAATTACCCAGAAACTTTTATCTTGCTTCATCTATTTAATTTACTTGTTCCCAACAATTACATTTAATTACTTATAAAAGTTTCATCATACCATGTTATTTTACTTGCTGACAAATTTTGTAACAGAGATAACATGAACTTGTTTGACTAATCAACCCAGAAAGAACAAAAATTGCATCTATTCAATGTTGATAACTCTAAAGACATGTCTATTTTAATTAAACCAAAAAACTTAAACAACAAACTTAAATTAACTTTAATACCAAATATTTTCTCAGATTACATGAACCTGAGAAGTATTTGGGTTAGTTTCTATTCTATGTCTGAGAATCCTATGAATCCTTAATTCATGTAAGTGTTTAATTCTCTTCAACCTAATTAAATAGGTCTCTTTTACAAATCGATTTTAGTAGCACCATCCAGAGGTAGAAAACATCATGCATCCGAAACATATATACATAGAAAGACACATAAATGCAAACATATAGGCAGACAAAAGAGGCCTTACAGCTTCCACTTTAAAATTACTACTATGAATCACATGCACCAATACAAGATTCACTAGTGGTTGACTCTAAGTTGTTTTTCTGGTAGGTGAAATAAGTTAAGCTTACCTGCTCAGATGGCTAAAGCTTTTTACTAATAATATTTGTAGAGCAGACACTTAAAATATTTTTCCTCTCCCTAAGTTTTAAATGACCTTTCCCTCTGGGTAGATAGCTTCATTTAACTCAGGAGAGGAGACCTAAAATGATTTCTATCAGGGTCTGAATATCAGCTTCAATCTGGCCAACTTTTGACTACAGAGTTACTTAAAACACCTTTTCTTTTTTTTTTTTAATTTATTTATTTGACAGACAGAGATCACAAGTAGGCAGAGAGGCAGGCAGAGAGAGAGAGAGGAGGAAACAGGCTCCCCGCCGAGCAGAGAGCCCTATGTGGGGCCCAATCCCAGGACCCTGGGATCATGACCTGAGCAAATGGCAGAGGCTTTAACCCACTGAGCCACCCAGGTGCCCCTTAAAACTCCTTTTAAATATCTTGCCAGGTTTTAGCTGGAAACAGTAAATATTTCCAGCAGTATTGAACAATCCCATGGACTTGAGACGTTCCCAAAGAGGATGCAAAAGAGAATTCATTTTTCTCTCTCTGCTGGGCACTATAGGCAGATACGTGGGGGAATTCTAGTAGGAAATCTCACCCTTCACTGACTGCCTCCAGCTTTCCCAGGATCACCTCGGTAGGCTCTCGTATCTGCCAGAATTTGCCAATGTTCTTCACGAATTATATTTTGGCTTCCCTTTTCTGGGTCCTGTCAACTCTAGGAGAAGCCCATATGGGAAATATCTCTGAGGGTAGACGTGGGAGTGTCTGCAAAACCACATTTGGTGGACTTCTCTTTGTGGTCTTGTGGTGTCTTCAGGGTGGGAGGATGGTTTACACAGAGGATTACTAGAATGAGGACTCAAAGGAGGGTAGGAGGGTGCAGGAGGACTGACGACAATCTTACAGTGTTGTTTTAGGTCCCCCTCGTGTCTTTAATGCATTACAATGAATCTTTCAGTGAAGTTATTTTAGAATTTTTAAATGTTTTTGGAGGCTTCTGCATGCAATGAAAATAGGTACCCCATTATGTTTGTTTGATTTCAGAGCCCTTGCTTTCAAGGGCGCGTCTTAAATGATCTTATCTAATTGGCATGCTCCCTATAATGGCCATTGTAATGACAGGTCATTTTTAATAAGTTTTGTCATTTTTTATAGATATTTATAGTTTCCAGAACCATAGTTCTTAGACATAAAATAGGCAGGTGTGTTGGAGGTGGTACACTCAACTCTTTGGAATTTAAGGATCCCATTTTTATTATTACTTATTTATTTTTTCAGTTAAGCCTTGGGTCTCTAAAGACCTAAAGTTTAGGAGCCAAACTAAACCCCAAAAGGAATGTGCCTCTATGGTTGGGGATTGTGTGGTATTTTACAATATACCTCATTGCATGAGAATTTTCTTGAGTTTGGTGGATGACCTAGTGTCAGTATAACCCATTCCATAACCAGCTTATCCTAACATGGTAGTCTTTGGGTTAGGTGATGAGCCCTCTAACAGCCTGTAAATGTTTGACCCATGTCCACCAACTTTGCAGCCACTTCTGAAATTCCCATTAGCAACAACATTTAGTGACACAAAACAAGACAAATAACCATGTGCCCCTTAAGGTATCAGCAGTACCCAGGAGATGTTGCTGCGCTTTGACCAAGAGAAGACTCTGTGCATGTCACTAGTGATTTCTGTGGACTTTGGGACTAGAGAAAGGACTGAACCAGGAGGTTTCAAAAATGAATAGTGTGGACTAGACTGGGTTTCCAAAATGGGAATTATAGATTAGAAAGCCAACTAGATCAGGAACTCCGCACAAAGAAAGCAGAGCCCAGAACTAAGAGGAACTGACCCACAGCCCTAGGAAATGATGAGAAGGACAAATGCTCAAAAGAGTTCACAGGATTATGCCTGTGTTTCTCATTGTCCCTGAAGCCATGGGAAGTCCCTTCAGTCCCACTGCTGCCACCAAATCTGTTAAAAAATGAATTCGGCTGAGTATTAAAGATCTTATTGGCTTTTTAAATGATGAATGAGTCAGGTGGCATCCCATCTAGGACACGGAAAGGAGCTCAGAAGAACTCAACAAAATGAGAGACTTTTATAGGCAGAAGGAAGCAGGGACAATAAAAGAGTAGATTAACTCTTCTTTCTTTGGGGGACAGAGGCAGATTACCTCACTAGTCCTGCCAGGAAATTCCAGATTGACTGGTTTAAGATTTATTCTTGGGGGAAGTTGAAACTGCAATTAGGTTAAGTATTAAGCTTGTTTTTCTTCTGTGGGGCTTAGCACAAGTGACTCCATTTTGGGCCTGTTCTCTCTCTCTCTCTCTTTCTTTTAGAGATGGGGGGCAGAAAGAGAAGAAGAAAGAGAATCTTAACCAGGCTCCAAACTCAGCGTGGAGCCAGACATGGGGGTTAGTCCCACAACCCTGAGATCATGACCTGAGCCAAAATCAAGAGTCAGATGTTTAACCACCTGAGACACCCAGGTGCCCCAGGCCTGCTGTCTCATTTTTTAAAACAGAGGCTCGAGAATAAAAGCAAGACACAGAACTGCTTATAGAGAATGATCCAAAATTTGTAAAAAAAAAAAAAAAAAATGATATGTAAAGAAAAATGCTTGGAAGGAAATACACAAAAAGCTAACAGGGTAACATTAAGGGGGGTATAATAATTTTCTTTGTATTTTTCCATGTTTCTAATTATTCTTTAATGTGAATCAAGATTTATTTTCTATCAGAGAAGATAACATTGATTCTTAAAAGTTGCAATTAATTTCTAGAGCTGGCAACAAACACATTTTAAGTACTGATGTTCATATATTCATTTATTCATTAACTCACTCAATTAGTCAATAAAGGTTAAAAAAAGTACCTGATACACAGTATGAGTTACTTAAGTATTAGAACAAATTTCTTGATTAGTTCCAGCAAAACTCTCTTATACCCCATACTGTGCCAGGGGCTAGACTAGGCCTCAGGTCTAGCAATGGAGGAGGCTTGATGTCTGTCTTCTGGATGCTCCTAGCTTGGGGTGGGGAGGGGAATCCCACAAGCAGAGTCTTAGATGGTACACCTTGAGTGGGCTGCTATAACCTTGGGAGGTCCACCGATTGGGACTCTCAGAGTTAGAGGAGGGCTGGATAAGGTGGATGGACGTAACTATGTCTCACATGCTTACCAAAATGAGTTAATTTGTCCCCAGTCACTAGTGTGGCTTCATATTTGCCTGCCCATACCCTTAGATGCCATCCCCCCAATTTCTACTCTGCTAGTTGACTTCCCATGCACAGACTGCAGGATACCCTGGAAGATTCTAGAACCATGGGTGTCAGTGTGGATACAGTCTGCCAGAGATTCTCCAGGGATTTAAGCATGCCACCCGTGAACTACTGACATTGCCCCCAAATGGCATGATCTGATTCAACTTGGTCTCTTGGAGCCTGGCACTTTCAACATACATTTGACACTTAGCGCATTCCCCTCCTCCCATCTTCCTTCTCTGATTCCCCAAGATCCTTAAGACTTAACTTAACCTAGACCTTTGATGGAATCAGGATTTAAAATAAAATTTCTATAGTGATGTTATTTCCCAAGCCAACCTCCTAGCCTCCTGGCTCAATCTGACTTCCATGGTCTGTGTCCTGGGCAGACCCAAGGGAAGCTCACTCAGAATTCTGAAGTTTGGCTAGAATCAAGGGACTTTTTTTTTTTTTTTCCCCTTAACTTGGTCATTCTCATTTGTTTCCCAGTTGTTTCCTTGCAGATAGTGATAAACCTCAGTGTTCCCCAGGGAAACCCTGGGGAATCATTCTTGTCAATTCTGTCTGACTTATATGGACCACCTCCCATCCAGGAGCCAAAAAGTAACTATACAATATTCTGGACAACTACATTTTCCCAACATTTGGCCCCTTTTGTTTCTAGTGGCAAACAAGGTAATAATAGGCCTTTTGGGAACTTTGAAAAAGTAGGGACCAAGTCATGGCTGTGTGTTGTATGGTGAATATATTTATAACCTGGGAGGAGAATAATAAAGACATTGAGGACATCTTCAGAAAATTAGCTCTTGCATTCTCACTGGTAGTTTTATTTCATAACCTGATATTTTGTTTTAATTTGCAGTCTTAAAAGTCCCCCAAATTTAGGGATTATGGGCTATCTAATTGATAGCTCTCCTGTGCAGGTAAACACAGCGCAAGCCACATTCAGGCCAGGAAGTCCACGAGCTTTATGGATTCCTACTCCTGCAACCTCACTCAACGTGACCATAATAACTGTTGCAGATAGGACCAAGTCCCAAAGCTGACGCTCAGTGTTTGCCCAGTATATTCCAGCTCGGCAGTCTTGCAAAGGAGCTGGAATGCAGAGTTGTTAACTGTATTTGACAGCGCTCAGCAGATTTTCTTGGCTTTTGACTAATTTATACAAAGGTACCACGAAGTCATCCAGGTTGGTCTTACTTTAAACTATATGACTGAGGTAGGAAAATTGCAATTATTAATAAATTACCATTCATTTGTTCTTTCAGAATATGACCATTCACTTGATGAAAGATGGCTATGGAGAGGCCTCGAATAACTAACTGTCCCAATGCAGTAAATCAGATTTAAGTCACCAAAATTCTATTTACAAACATTGGGGGGCGGGGGGGGGGGGAGACAGAGCTATTATGCAAAGCAAGGCACACCTGTAGCTTTAAGAGAATTCCAGCAAGTTCGCTGGCTGCTTTCTTGCTGGGAAGAGCATCAGCACCCCTGCTTTTGCCAGCCCTTCTCCCCCGCCCCACACACCTTGCTTCCATCTTGCTTATGAGTTTTATGATCCCTGGCCCAGGTATTCCTTGTTTTTGTCAGGTGTTAAGTGTATCAGGCCTGTATCATTCTGTGGCAAATGACAGAAAACCCAAAACATAGGGAATTGAGGTAACAATGGGAATTTACCAGGTCACAAAAAGGAAAGGCGCCGGGAAGGGGCTGGTTTCAGGTGTGGCTGGATGCAGGGCTTAACACAAGCAGGCTCATTTCTCCATTTCCGCTCTGCTTTCTGCTGTGTGGGCATCATCCCCAGCCCTCCTTGGTGGCCTCTGCCAGTTCTCGTCTCTGCGCTCCTGGCGTGGGCCTGGGGACGGGACTACAGCTGTCCCGCTACTCAACCACTCCGCTGGTGTCTATTTAAAAAGAAAATACAATCTTCACTCTGATTGGACCAGCTTAGGTCACATGCCTATTCCCGAACCAATTACAGTGTTCAGAGAGCTAGGATGCGCTGATTTGGCTGGGACCTGAAGCAGGAGCCCCACCCTGATGCCTCGGGGTTGGGGAGCAAAGGCCAGGTCTCCTGCTAGGATAAGGGCTTGATCTGCGAGGACAAACAGATGACTTCCTCCCTCTGTTGGAAAGACCAGAAGAAGTGTAAGATTTTGCAGGGGGTGGGGTGGGGTGGTGGTGGTTAGGGAGAACAGCACCCCAGGTCTTTAAAAGAATGCTTTGAAGGGGATGCTGGAGGAGGTGAAGACAGATAGCCCAGCTGGCTTCTCCATGGCCAAGGACCAATAGTTCATGGCAGAATGGCCATGTAGTTCAGATTCTTCTCCATTTCTCTTTATTTGGGAATCACCTCTCCCACCTCTAAGGGCACACCTCTAAACCCACTTTCCCTGGAGTCTTTGAAGGCTCATTCACCCTGAGGTGTCCACTGCTGAGAAGGCTGCTCTGTCTCCTCCAGGAGAGAGATGTCTGACCTCAGCAGTGGAGAAAACCGTTTAGGGAGGGGAAGGAAACCTCATGGTTGAACCCCCCTCAGGCTTTCCCCTGGAGTTAAGAAAAGCTCATGTTGGGTGGTGATGACCTTCTGGGCCACTTGAAATTGAGAAGCAGGGACTCTCTGTGAAAATCCAGATGGGGGCCATGAAAGTGTCCAAACCAACTTCCCACTGAACAGATGGTCCTCTACAGATCTCTTAGCATCTTCCTTCTGCTTGAAGAGGGTGGACCTGAAGGAGGTTATTCCCAATCTTCCAGAGCCACTGATGATCTGTGATCATAGGACTTTACACATTATTGGAGGGTATCTTTATATGATAGGGAAACTGAGGTCTGGGGCCAGAGGACTTGGTTCTGGTCTACCCCTCCACCCGAGCCCAAGCAGCCCCACTGTATGCTTTCGCCTATGCTTCAGTCTTTAGGATGCAGGCAATGGCCATGCCAATGGCTAGTTTTTTAACCTATTGATATCACGAGAAAAGTTACGAGGAAGAGAATAGCATGGTGGGGGGAAGAAGAGCAATATAGAAGCAAAACCGAAACAAGTACTGCCGCCACAGGAAGCCCAATTCTAAAGCAGTAGTTGGGTAATATTTTATGAATCAATCCCTTTTGATCATTTAAAGACAGAGATCAGAACCAATCTATTTGGTGTGAGAAGTATTACTTTCAAAGGAGGCATGCACAGAGGTGCTGATATAGTCCAACATGGTAGAGCTTCTAAGGCCCTTGCTTCTGAGCTGGTAGAGGAGTCACCAAAGAACTCAACTTTCATCCATGACCACCATCCAACTAACCTGTCACCCCAGGCTCACCCCAATGACTTCCATCCTTTTCAAGAAGGCAGAGAGCAGGTGTCATCTTGGAGAAGATGGCAGAATGGAAAGCCCGGGACAGAGTAC
The DNA here is from genome assembly GCF_963455335.1 of Martes martes. NCBI lineage: Eukaryota > Metazoa > Chordata > Mammalia > Carnivora > Mustelidae > Martes > Martes martes. The sequence continues at coordinate 38,262,130 of NC_137905.1, forward strand.
CCTGGGGAAGGGGAGGGCGGTGGCAGGAGTGGCTGTCCAGCGAGAGGGCTGTGAGGATTGGTGATTGCAGAACTCCTGGGTGCAGGGTGGGGCCCTGGGGGGAGGTGTCTCTGCTTGAATTCCAACCACAGGGGTCCGGTCCTGGCCAGGCTAGTCTGTGACACTGAGAAGTACTCCAGAGTCTGAGAAGAAGGAGAGGGAGTCAGTGAGGAGAAGCCTTCCCGGCAGCACCGGAGCTAGAGGATAAGGGTGGAGAGGCCCAGAAATTCTGGAGAAGGGGGAAAGGATCAAAGACCCACAGGCTGCGGAAGTGGCCACTAAACTCTATGGGGGAACTCCTCTGCTTTAGGTGGGCGTCAGGTTTCGGTCTCTGCAAGATTCCAAGCCTCTGGTCAGTGGCCAGCGCCCCTTGCATCTCACCTTGACTCCCACCCCCAAGGAGCTCTGTTGCCCAGGAAGGTCTGCATCACCCCAAGGCAGCCAGCGCGAGTCCTCGGGGAACACAGAGCGCACGGGCGCCGACAGGGGGCGCCGGCGAACCCCCCGCTGGAATCCTCCGCCGGGCTCAGGCCCTGGGGCGCGGCCTCCAGGTGGTGGGCGGTCGTTGCCGGGTCGGCTCAGGGCAGCTGAGCCGCACAAAGTCTCTGCGGCCTCGAGCGGCCGTGCGCACCAGCCGAGGTCCCCCAGGTCGCCTGGAGCGCGGCCCTCCTGAGAAGCACGGCCTTGGAAGGCCGCGGGCACCTCGGGCCTGGAAGATGCGCCCTGGCCAGGAGGCCAGCCCTTGGGCCCAAACCCATGGGCATTGCCACGTGCCCAAGGACAATGCCAGGACCCCAGGCTCGGCTCCCTCCCTCCCACGGCCCTTGCGGGGCCGGCGGCTCGAGGGTTAAAAGGCGACTGCCACCCCCATTCTCTTGGGGAGAAAGTGCCTTTTCTCCAAGTCCATATGGCCACTTCCTTTCGACCTGCTCGGCCCTGCTCGCCTCTTTGTCCGAGCTGTCACTTATAAAGAATCACTTGACTTACAATAACAGGTTCAAAAGACGACAGAGTATAATCAGTTGATCCACGAAGAATTGAAATAAAGAACACCCCACTGCTCTGGCTATCATTCCCATAGAGATAGTGATATCATTGATGTGATTGCGATGCTAATTTCTATACAAGAAAAAAAAAACCCTTGTATTTTGGAATTTGTTCAAAGAGAATTTCAGACACATCAGATTGGAAAATGCGAACTGAATTCCTAAACTTTTGGGGGTAGGCAGGGGATTTTTTTTTTTTAAACACCATTACAAAGATTTGAGTGGACTTTAAGAATCTCATAGAACTAGCTGGTTGGGGGAAACACCCTTTTCTCCCTCCCCGAAGTCCTGGGCGGAGAGAGACAGACAGATAGATGATAGAGAGATAAAGATCGAGAACGCCCTGGGTTTTCAGGACAGAGCCCGAGGGTGCAGGCAGCGGTGACCAGGCCGGGTGCCCACCCACGTCAGGCCTGGGGAGCTGGATTAAAGGCAGCGAGGTGCCAAGGCCAGGTGCCAGGGGCAGCGGGGTCCCGTCTGTACCAGAGCCTCTAGTCCAGCCGCTGCCTGACTGCTCCTCTTGGCATGGAGTTTTCTGTACCTAACCCCACTCTTTCACTGGTTCTCTGCCACTGCCAGTCTCCTTCCACAGGATGGAGTGGGGGGGTGGGGGGTGGGGAGTGGGTAGGCTGTGCCCTGCTTTTTCTTTATCTTTGCTTTTTATGTATTGTGGTGCCCTGGTTTAAAACCCACCAGTCATCTTAGGGGAACTCAGATCAGGCAGGCTAGAACAAGTCTTACCTGAATCAATGTTTTAAGTGTCCCTGTGGCTTGGCGTTTGAATAATCAATCTGTCTCCAACGCTTCTTAATCATGCACAACACAGGCCTTTCTCTCTTACTCTCTCTCTCTTTCCCTCTCTCTCTCTCCCCCCCTCCCTTCCTCCCTCCCTCTCTCCTCCATTATTTGTCAACTCTTTTGGATCCTGTCTTTCTGCTATTAACATGCCCCAATGTCACATGCGAGTCTTTTCTTTAAAACAAGCTCCTCATTGGTGTATCTGGATACTTCTTTTATTATTATTACTGAATCTTTTTTTCCCATAATGACACCAGGATCATTATATAATCCCATAACAAAGAGGCTTTTGAGGCACCAGCTTTTGTCAACTCTAGGACAGAGAATCCATAATTGCATTATTCAGCTTTTTCCCCCTTCTTTCCCCCTCTTCCTTGCTTCACAGAATCCCAACCTCCAGCATCACTCACATCTCCACCTTGTTACCTCGCCTTACATTATTTACCAAAGCGTTTGCCTTGAGGACCAGCATTTGCAAAGTTGCCTTAAAAAAGTTATTTTGTTTGATAATTAAGTCCTGGAGCCCACCGCGTGATGATTATTCTGGACCCATAAGGCAGAGAACCTGCGTGACGTTTTTCTCGAAGTTTAATTACCGTATGCTAATTTCCTTGCCTACTACGTGATTAATTAAAATCATATTTTCATAATCATTTGGCACTAGTATTGTTTTAGAATTATCATGATCTTCTAAATAGTGTCTGTAAATAAAGTCGCCTCTAATGGCAGGCGCGGGAGGCGAGGCTGAGGACCTCTTCGTGTTTGTATCGCGGCGATTGGCAACATAACTGCCTTATTTACATTAAATACGCCACAAGGTTACAGCGCGGATCAACGTCATTTGATCGCTGATGACTCCCTTAAACGCCCGGGCTGTGACTGATTCTCCGCGTCCCGCTGTCCACCGAGATTCACCCGGGAGTTTTTTTTTTTTTTTTTTTTTCCCCAGAAAAGAAACAGACTTTAAATAGTTTCAGGAGCAGGTAAGAATTAAGCTTTTTCCTCTCCCCCTTTCCGTCTCTCTCTCCTCTCCCTCTGTGGCAATCTCTCTCTCCCTCTCGGCTGGATAAAAAATTCTTTAGTCAAAGGCAGGAATGCAAAGTAGTGACAAGCGAAGGGGCTGATATATGTCTCAGTAACGAGTCTGACAATCAGAATGTAGCTCTTGGAGAATAGATAGATTTTAATAAGTGTGTTTACATGAGCTCAAGGTCAGAAGCAAGCTGCGCTGTGTTAAATGGTTTCTTAGTTGCTAGACAGAGAGAAAAAATGGACGATCACACACCATTCTTTGTAGATTATTATATCAAGGGTTCAGTCTCTGGCTCATCAAAGCTAAATGCCGCAAGACCTATCTAGTTGCTGTGAATTATGCCAGGGCGACAATGGAGAGCGTTTTTAATGGTACAATGCATTTCACCTACCAGATAGGGGGAGGCCGAGCCGGGGATGGGGATGTCTGCTGGGGCTGGGTGATGAGTATCAATGAACGGGGCGATTCTGAAAAGAGGCAGATGAAAATCGAGCCCGCCCTGCCCCGGCTGGGCTGGGAACAGTTCACAGGGCTCTGCCGAGTGGGCGAGCGAGGCGCGCGAGCAGGGCGCCCGTCCCCCCTCAGCCCCGGAAAATGATCAAGTCAATCATGTGGACATGTTTCATTATTCATTGAACACAATCTTTTACAACGCTCCGTTTACGTGCCCGAGTTTGCTCCCGACGCCCGCGTTTCAATGTTTAAGGTAAGGAAAACAAAGGTGGGGGGGATCGCGGGGCGCGGCGCGGTGGGGGTGGGGGCGGGGGGGGCCGCGGCGGGTGGGGGGGGGCCGGCGTCCGGGAGGTGGCAAAGTGAGTTTGGACTCTCGGCGTGGCCCCCCCGTCCCCTCCCCCTCCCCGTCTCGGCGAGGCCTGCCGCCGGGCTCCTTCTCGCCCCATCGCGATTAAAAAATACGGTCTAATTAAATATCCGTGGCTGTGACGTTGGCGAGAGAAGCTGTCAGCGGGGGGAAAAAAGAGGAAGAAACCGAGAAAGCGGCGGCGGCCGGGCATCGAATGGCGCTAGAGAACTTCGGCGGCGAGCGGGACCCGCGCCTCGGCCGCCGCCTCCCCCGCCCGCGGTCCCGGGACCGTTACTTTGAAAAGGAGTCGCCGGGCCGCGAGCCGCGGGCGCTAGCCGGACCCCGCGCCCAGCTCCGGGCCCAGCCCGCGCCCTCCACCCGCGCGCGGCCCGCGCGCCGCTCTCAGGCCCCGGGAAACTTTCAAAAGGGTCTGGGGGGTGGGGGGAGTCGTCTGGAGAGGGGGAGGCTGGAGCCGCGGAAACTTCTGCTCAAGTGACTTTCCCCATTTTCTCCTCTGCCTGAGACTCGGGCGCTCCTCGCTCCCTTTCTCCCTTCGCGGCTCGCTGCGGGATTCCGGCCCCGCCGCCGGGGGGAGAGAGGCTAATTTGTAATCTCTCTCTCTCTCTCTCTTTTTTTCCTTAATCAAAGTTAGCTGATGCTTACAGTGTGTCAAACTTGCGGGCGCCAAGGGCCTCTGAGACCTGCCATTTTGTGTTTTCATTGGCCTCCTGTGGCCCGGGAGCCGGGCGAGGCCGAGGCCGGGGGCTCCGCAGGGCCGGGGTGCCAGGGTCCGAACCCGCGACCCCAGGAAAGGCCATGATGCCTGCAAGCGCAGGCGGCGTCCGCAGCACCTGCCCCGGCCCAGCCCAGGCCCTGGGGCCAAGCCGGGGGCCAAAGATACAAATCAAGAAAGAAATAAGTAACAGGTTTATGGAGGGAACTGAGCCGGCCAGCCCTGGGCTGGAGAAATGAGGCCAATCGGAGAGAGGGAGTGCAGGCGTGGGGGCTCTGGAAGGCGGAGGAAATGCAGGGTTGGGGGCGTTTGGGAAGAGTGCAGTTTGGGGGAACAGATCCACTAGCCCAGATGTATGACTGGGTGGAGAATGATCTTTGCTGATAAACCTTTTCTGTTTGCTTCAAGACATTATTTTTTGAAGATCAAGAATTGAGGAAAACAGTCGTAGGCGGGACCGGGATGTATTTTAGGAAAAAAAAAAAAAAAAAGAGGGGGGGTAGCTTTTCTTTGATGATGAGTAGGAAAGTGTCCAGATCTCGACGCGCCCATCTGTTGCAGTTTTGCAAATAATTTAAAATATAGATATCCCTATATAGATGGGTGTACGTGAAGCGGAAGGTGGAAACGCAGGCGCTGGAGAAGTTAGAAAGAAAGAAAAGGGGATGCGGGGCAGAGAAAGATCTGTCCCCACCCCCTCTTTTCTTAACTCTTCCGAGGAAACTCCAGCAGGGCTTTCTTTGGGGACAGGTGGAAAGTTGCCCCCCCCTTCACTTCTGTATTGTGGCGTTCCTACTGTCCGCCTCCTGGCGAACGTGGACACAGCCCCCGATCATTTGGGGGTTGGGTAGGGGCGGCGGGGCAGTGGCGAGGAGCAGGGGGCCGAGGAGGGGCAGGGCGGGGTCCCAGCCCCGCCAGCCGGTCGCAGCCGCGGTTGGGTTTTGTTTGCCGGATATTGTTATGTCTAACGAGTGCCTCACAGGAGACGTGATTTGTCAGCCGCCTTCGTTTTCACTTTAGCAGAAAATACAGCGGCTGCGCGGCGTCCTGGCCTGCGGGGCTGGGCGCTGGGTGCGTGCGGGGGCGCGGGTGGGGGCGCCGGTGCGCGCGCGGGTGGGAGCGGGCGGCCGGCCGGGCACCGGCCAGGGGCAGTGGGCCGGGCGGGGTGAGTGCGCGCGCGGCGCCGGCCTCCCGCTCCTCCTGCGCCTTCTCCCGGCAGTCGCCGCCGCCGCCGCCGTGCAGTTTAGCAGAAATCCGACAGGGGCCGCGTTTGCTGAGCGCATCCGGCCGCCGGGCAGCCCGAGCGGGCCGCCGGGCCCGGCTGGCCGGTGTAGACGCGAGGAGGGGGTCTGGGCGGGGGTGGGGGGGAGAGCGGGCAGGCGGGGAGGGGCATGGGAAGCGAGCTTGGCCTGGGCGCTCGCCACCCCCTGGTCTCCGGTGTCCGGGGTGTCTCCAGCGAGTTGGGCAGCCCCTGGAGCCCTGGCCTTGGCGCCCCCGCCCCCAGCCAGGGCTTAGGTGAACTTGGGGTGGGGTGAGCGTGCGTGCGTGCGTGTGTGGGTATGGGGGGGGGTGCGGACTGGGAACGCACTGTTTTCTTTCTCCGTTTGATATTAGCAACTGGGTTTTTACTTTAAGACCGGCTTTGCTCACTGCTGGGGTTGGGAGGGGGCGATCTTTTCCCATCACTCACATCTTTGTTCATTGTTCACTGAGTGGAAGGCAGGCGACTTAAAGAGACGAAAGAGAGGAAAAACGGGGGGGGGGAGGGAAAGAGGAAAAAGAGGGGGAGCAAGAAGAGGGAAGGACGAGAGGGTGGGGAAAAGCGCCCCCGCCCTCGCCCGGGTCGGGCTGGACGGTGAAACAGTAAACCCGCGCACGGAGGGTCGCCGGGAAAGTGGACATTACCGCTTTAATTAACTTCGAGATGCTCCGGCGGCGGGACCTGGCGTAGCCGTGACGCGCCCGCATAAATCTGCCCGGTCCGGGGCTGCTCCGAGAACTCGTACAGTAGCAGCGTCAGATCCAGAGCGCGCCTCCCAGTCCGGAGCCCATTTGCATAATTGGATCTCCCCCCCCCCTTCTTCCTCCCTGAAACTTGTTTGAAAACCCAAGTGAACACCGCGACGACCTGCACGCTCCAAAGCGAGTGCCAAGTAAGTGCCCTGCCGTGGCCTCGGCGCGCCCCGGGGTTAGCGCGCAAAGCCGGCCGGTGAGGTGCCCGGAGCCGCGCGCTGCCGGCGGGCCTGGGCTGAGGGAGGCTCGCCGGCGGGAGGACTGATTGCAGCCGCGGGCTCCGGGGCTCCCGGCTGGCAGCTCGCAGAACTTTTTCTTCTCTGTCTCCCGACTTCTCGGGCCAGGTGAGGTGTTTGGGCCACGCATGTACCTGTAGCGAGACTCCGGAGGCGACCTCTGGGGCGCGGCGGAGTTGGGCATCTCGGGTCCCGGGCGAGTAGTCGGTCCCCGCCGCCGCCGTGGAGGGCAGAGCTGCGAGCGAGCGAGCGAGCGAGCGAGCGGGGCCGGCTGCTCTTCGCGCCGCGGATGCAGCTCGTTCGCCAAATGCCTCCCCCATTATTCTAAGGTTTGTGATTCTGGCTGTGTGTGTGTGTGTGTGTGTGAGAGAGAGAGAGAGAGAGAGAGAGAGAGAGATCGGCTGTGCTTTTAAAAAGAAAAGCAGCCAAAACAAGAGCAGGAAGGGCTTCTCCCTTCGTTCGCCCCCCCATTTCCCCAGCATCGTTTATTTCTGCTGCTCAGGGGAGAGAGTGCAGAGCTTTCCTGCTAGACAGGGTCACCGAGAGATTGACAGTTCTGTTGGAAATGCCATAAATGCTAGAGCCAAAATGGAGCTGCGTTAATAAAATACCAACCCTTGCCTGTCGAGGAAAGTGGTTTTATAGTATTTTAAATTTTATGAAAAATACACAATATATTACTAGTATTATTTACAGTGTTCAGAACCTGGGGGAGAGTCCAATAGCTGGGGAGAAAACTGTAACCCTAGTTCCTGTTTGCCTAGGAACTTGCTGGGGACTGGGCCGCCACCCTGCCTGGAAGGGGTAGGGACTCAGCTTGCAGCCTGGGGAGTCACAGGGGGGCGCCCCTGGCAGCCCTCTGGCCTCTGCTTGAGGAGAGCCTAGGGCTTCTGGCTGAAGGCTGCTTTAGTTATGATGTCATTCTGATAGCAGAGTGCAAATGTCTCCTGATTCCACCATTAACCGCCTGGCTGATTTGCTTGGTAATGATAGCACTGACGTCCAGCGCTTTGACAAATGCAGGCCTGCAGAGCCCTAGGAATTAACTCCCCCCCCCCCCCCCCACTGAGGAGGGAGCGAGCTGCCAGAAGTCTCACCACTGGGCCCCTGCCTTTGAACTTTGTCCTGTCTCAGTCCAGACACTGACATGGACGATGGGCCCCTGGACGGAGAGACCCCTGTTGTCCTATAGTTTGGAAAACTTTTAGAAGGCTTTTATTTCTGGAACTCCTATCGTCTGGCAAAACTTGAGTCCAGTTGTGACCAGGATCTGATGGGTGGCGGGGACCCCAGGTAGCTCTGGGGCCACTGCATGGAAGAGGGGATTGTGACATCTGCTTCCTACCTTCAGTCCCTTAACTGTGATTCGATGTTAATATCTCTGCAGGTAAACTGGATTTAGTGTGGATTTTTAAATAGTGTACAATGATTTAAGATTTCTTTTGATTTACTGTTCAAATGAAATTTGCATAAATGTGATGAAAATGAACTTAACATCTGGGCATATGAAAAAAGGTTAGTACCTCATATGTCATTTGCAGAGAAAGTCTCTAAAATGCTTTCACCCTAAACTGGGTTCAGGGAGACAGTTCCTGGAGACATAAATGCTAATTATGGAAAACCTGGAGAAAGCGCTTTCGATAAATTTGCATTCTCTTGGACCACTGCTCTGAAAACCCATCTTGTTCTGTGCCTGGAGTGCTTCACTTCTGAGCAGGCTTGAGATCCTCACCACTCAGCAAGTTAACTGCTGGCTGGGGCTATCTTCACGGAAGACTTGGGGCAGGCAGGGAGCGACAGTCACACTGCTCTGATCTGAGCCGAGCCGGAGGCCAGTAACCCCTATGATGGGAGGGGACAGGGAGCTGGCCGGATGTGCAGCCCTACTAACCACAGTTACCCCTTGGGTCCGAAAGGCAGTGCTGAGATGTAGAACCACGGCCTGCTGAGCCCCGAAAAGCTGAGCGATTAGGCTGTCTGCCCTGCCTTAGGTAACCAAAGAAATTTCCATCAGCGCAGACCTATAAAATCTACAAGCCCATTCAAATGAACTCTGAACTCCATCGTACTTTTTTGAGCAAGACAAGCTTATCTGAAGCATAAGGAAATCAGAGTTAAACAGCTTTCCCCAGACGTGGCTGCCTTTTGCTCAAAAGTTGGCTATGAATGGCACAGGTGTTTTTAAAGTGCCTTGAATGGAGGGAAAGAAAGCAGTGATGCACATGAGAATATAGATGAACTTTTTTTTTTTTTTTTAAGAAGAGGATCATAAAAGAAGAAAGCAAATAGATTTATTTTTCCAGTTTGAATGAGGACAATTATAGCTTTTTAACATCTTTGGATTTAGTGTTTTTAATAAGCCTTTTAAGTAAGCTGAAATATCAGCTTGCATTTTGTTCTCAGCATTATTTAAAGTGAGACTTGACGCAAGTTTAACAAGAGAAGTGAGCTTCGTCCAGGTCAACTTTTGTCCGTGCTGAGGACAGAAGTCCCAAAACATCTCCTCCATAACCTAGAGCAGGTGATGGCTCAGCCCTGCTTTTTCCTGTCTCCGGGGAGGCCTTAGATTTGGGCTGGAGGGACACTTGTGGTCAGGTGGCCTTCTCAGGCTATGCAGTCGGACTGTGAGGTCTAAAAGCAAGGCACAAGTTGGCTGGCATTGGAGAGACTCTCTTCTGCTAATAAGGATTCATGAGCAGGGGCTTTCCCTGTGAAACCACACCTGCCCTTCACGTTGGCATGCTCCTTCCAGGACTCACCGTGGCATGACTTTGGAGAAACAGGGAAAGAAGCAGTCCCAGCGCAAGTTGCGGGGGGGGGGGGCAGGCTCTGCCTGGCTTGTGGGGCTCATTGTGTGTTCTCACTGGTTGAGTGGTACCTGGTTGGGAGTTGTTGGGAAAGCAGCCTTTTGTCAAGGAGACTCAGGTCTAGACTGTCTGGGCCACCCTTGGGAGCACTGAATGTCCTCAGAGGGGTAAGCAGCCGAGCTAAGCTCCGGAGTCCTACGTGCAGGCCGGCCGAGGTCTTCCGTCGTGGTGATGCTAGTGTGTGTACGTGTGTGTGTGCACACTTGTGTGTGCTTGCCCATGTGATTCCATGTGTGTGTATGGGCTGGGCAGGGTATTGCCTGCTTCAATCACCTACACCAGGATGGTTTCCTTCTTGCCCACAACTGTACTACTCAGGGCACATTAGTGAGTTTGTGAGTGTATGTGTGCAGTAGAGGGAAACATAGGTGCTCGGGATACGGATCCTGGGCAATGCAGGCCACTTTGTCTAGATTCCTCACCTAACCCATTTTTTTTCCCCGTATGAGAGCAGACATAGATGGACGTCATCTCAGGAAGGTGGACTACTAACCAGCCACCCAGTTGGGTCTCCGCAGTGCCTGGGGGCTGGCATGGGGTGCCTTCCTGCCCGGTTTATGCCATCCACGGGCTTCTGTTGATTTTCTGCAATGGAGCTTCATTGTGCAGAGATCAGGGCTGGTCTTAGCTGGGTCCGTTGGCTGCTTGAGGATCCCTGCCCACCCACTTTCACTTTTCCAAAATCATTGTAGGTCTTTGGTCTTTCTCTTATACTGGAGTTTTGCAACAGCAAATGACATACAAACTACATTCGTAGTTTCTGAGCCAGCTGGAGGTCAGGTTTATCTGCCTAAAGAGACAAGATTCAGGGTAAGGCCTTTGGTGGAGTTCGCTAGACTAACCTGAGCATTGATTTTCGACACCAGGGCTTCTCTGCAGTGGCACTGTGGGCATTACCCACTTGTGGGAGTCTGTCCTGTGCATTGTAGGGTGCCTAGATGCCAGAAGCACCTTCCAGTTATGACCATAAGACATTTCCCCAGACATTTCCATGTGTCCCCTGGGGGGAAATGAGGCTCCTTTCCCAGGACTTCCACATGCCAGGCCTTGTCCTGGCCATTCCCCAGGAGCATGGGGAGATTTTACACTCAGCACAGGCTGGTGGGAGACAGACATAACCCCATACCCTGAGATAGCAGGAAGTTGGGCCCTGCCTCAAACGGGGGCAGACCTAGGGGACCCAAGAAGAGGGAGGACTTGTGGAATGATCATGAGTGGACGGTGTCTGGAGTGAAGGTGTGGGGCTCAACTCTGTTTTCACATAGGCTATACCCTGAGCCTGGCCCTGGGGGTGAGAACTTGGGTTCTGGGTCCTCTGACTGTCATATGCAAACCAAGAAGTGGAAAGGTCTTGGTCTCAGGGTTGAGGCTGGGCATCCTGCTGGCAAGATGAGTATAGTGGGTTTTTGTTTTTTTGAACATTTACTATGAGGTAGGCATGGGTTTTAAGTACTTTACTCATTTAGTCCTTGCAGTCTGTCAGTGAGAGCTGGTACTGTGTTTGTCCACAGTCTCAGGAAGGGAACCTCAGGCAGGGAGAGGGGTGGGCAGTGGCTCTAGGAACGGATAGGATTCAGCCCTCCACTGCGGCTGAGCTTTTCCCCTTCCTGGAGGCACGCTCCTGGCCAGACCCCTGGGATTTCCTCACTGCCCCCAAGAGGCTTGTTCGATGCCTTCTGACACTAGGTAGGGGGCTTCACGGGCAGGTAGAGAAGGTTCTAGCCGGCCAAAACAAGGCCTCTTTCTTCCAGGGGTGGGACCCTCCAGGTGGGCAGCGGCAGGAACGCCACCAAGCTGCTTTAAGGGCATTAAGAGGTGCGGGAAGGAAAACCAGTTTGTAGTGTTTTCACCCCTCCTCTACCTACCCGTTCTTACTCTCTGGCTTCACAATGAGAAAATTAAGTGCCATTTTGACACGGGAAAAATGATCACCGTAGGCTTGCGCTGACATTAACCTGCAAGTTTTCTATCAATGCGTTATAGCTTTGATTACCTGAGCTGTGTTTAGCTGGGTCTTTCATTACCGAGGTGGGTTTGGCTCTCGCTTCTCTCTCTCCCTGCTGGTCCTCCAGCACCGGAGCCTGGTCTGCCAGCTCTCCCTGGCTTCACTCTACCTTTTCCATCCATTGGGGACCATCAGTCTCCTTCATGATTTTTTTTTAGTTTTTTGTTGTTTTGTTACCGAATGCACAAGAACTCCTAGCGCAGGGTGAAGTAAGCTCTGTTTCGGTTGTAAAAGCCAACCCATAGAGTCCCTCAAATTGAGATTAATCCCGGAAATGCCCATTCAGCCCTAATCATAACGATATTCTCACTTGCACATCTGAGGTTCCCACGTAATTCCCACAGATTTGGGTGAGATTTGGGCTCGTGGAAGGGCTCGATTGTCGGGCCTTAGGGGGTTTTCTGTAAGTCAGTAAACACTGATGCTTACTGTATTATGTAGTTTCTGGGCACCTGAGGAGGGAGGGTCTGGGGCCCGTCCACGTACTTGTGCCAAGGGCCAGAGCATCAGCACCTGTGATGGCGGTCCGTGGTCAGGACTTGCCTCCCGCCTTCTGCACCTTGGGTCCGTTATCGTCTTGAGTTCTCTTAACAGCCCAGTGAAGGGCATCGCTCAGCAGTTTGGGCAGACTGGGAACTGTGACACTTGTTGAAGCCACCAGGCTTCACCAAGGCCAACAGAGGATTAGAAGCCAGAAGGATTAGCCTGGGAGATGGGGTTGTGCCCCTGGCCTGCGCTCCTGCTTCCCCATACAACTCTCGGCATGAACAATGACAAAATCATCCTTTTCTGGGCCTGTTCAACTGGTCTTTCACGTGGAAGTTCAAAATATACCCTCGGACCTGCGACTTGGAGAACACACGCATTGTTGTAAATTCGTTTTCAAGAGGAAGAAAATATTTGGAAACTGTACGAGCTAAACTATCAGCTATAGAGAAGCAAACAGATCCCAGAACGTGTTCATATTGTATATAAAATTTAATCTCTTCGAATAGCTCAATGATTTAATTTTACCTTTCAAAATATCTAAAAATATTTCTTCCTGGATCGAGAAAAAAGTGGCACACAGATATTTTTTTGTTGTTGTTGTTCCTTAAGGAAAAAAAAATCTGATTCTCTTTTAAGATCTATTAAAGTCAAGTCAGGCAAAGCCTTCCAAATTATTACAGAAAGGCTGTCATTTCTGTGAAGCCCATTGAAGGGGGTGGGACATCTTATTGAAATTACAGCTAAAGCGCTTTAATTATTTTGCTTCCTCGGCCAGGGCTCCCAGTTTGGGGGTTGTAATCTGCGGATGCCAAGTGGCTATTTCAGCAGCCTTGAATCTGTACGGAGCGGAGAGCATCTCACTGATGAAACATGGCTGAACGTGCTAATTACGCTCTGTGCAGGGTTCTCGCAGTGGCCGAGAAACTTTGTGCACAAGCGTTCCCCTCACCCCCCAGAGAAGGTCAGCGCCGGTGGGCGGCAACCCAGCTCGGAGAGAGCCGGAGAGGAGTTCAAAAGGTGGAAAAGTGTAGTGTGGGAACTCGGGGAGGAAGCAAAGCCGCCACATGCTGCCGACATGAAAGGATTTAATCTGCACAGCCCGAAACCTCCTCTGATGGTGGAGGGCTGTCTCGGGGCCGGTCCTCGAGGCCACTCCTCTCACTGAGCCCTGCCCAGCCACTCCGGACTTGGACCTGGAGCTCCGAGCCCTCAGAAGCCACAGGCGGGCCTGGAGCTCCCACGGACTTCAGATGCTCCATTTCTTAAGCAAAACGCCAGACACTCTGTCTGCAGTTTTTTTTCTGAGATCACTGACTTGACAACTTAATATCTGTTTTCTGTGTGTTTTTTGTTTTGTTTTGTTTCAACCCCCCCCCTTTCTTTTCAGCTGTGTCACCCTCTGCACACACATTCTGGAAGTATGTTGGGAGAGCTTTTGTTAAAGTTTGCTGGTGGGGGGGGTGCACGGGAATTTAGTTCCATTTAAAATTCTCATCCAGCATATTCTGGAAGCAGAAGAAATACACACAAGATGACGCAAACATTCCCATCATCGGCATATGTGTTGATTAAGGCTGTAGGGTAGCCAGGGCCTCTGCACCGACTGCTGCCACTCCAAGGAAGACAAAGTGGTTTTCTAAGTGCATGACAAATGATGGACTCATCCAGGCGCTGGTCATCTGATAGGCATTTCCCGTGACAATGCTTCTGTGACGTAAGAAGTGGTGATCCGGCGTGTCTTTGGGAGAAACCGTATGCTGTGCCTGTTGGTATGTTTACCCTTTGGTGATGGCTGTCTGGTGAGGTCAAGTAATATATTCCAGATATCCGAGTAGGGAGTAGGTACCATTTTCCCAAGCCTTCCCAGAAGAACTGGCCGCGTTTTGACCTAGGGCCCTTTCCATACCAGCTACTTGAACCTCATGTTTCCCCCTCACGTTTCCATCTCCAGCGGCTGACAGGAGCTAGACCTGTGTGTGTGTGTGAGATGTTCTTTTTTTTTTTTTTTTTTTTCTCAGGCTCTGCTTGCCCTGCACTGCTCCGGTGAAAAGTACCAGGCCCATGTGTGGACCTTGGGGACGACAGGGGGTTTGCTGTTAAGAAAACTTTTTCTCCCTTTGCATGATAATATTGCCGAGGTAGAAATCATGTAATTCTTGTGTGTGATCTCCAAATACCACCTTCAATAAAATAATTTGCTCATTGATCTAAAGAATGAGTGGTTTCCAGCTGCTTCATTCCTCAGGACAGACTTTCTAGTTGGGCTCTGCCTCTGTGACTCACTTCAGGTTGAGGCTGGCCTCCCGTGGAGGTCATCGTGAAGGGGGCCAGGTGGCCTGGGGAGGCTGGAGGGGTAGGGATGCTTATTTCTCTAGGACTCAGAGGGCTGAGCAGAATCCAGTGCAGAATTCTAATATGCTAATTTATGCTTGCCCACCATCATCATCTTGAAGGCAGGCAAATCGAATCATTGCTGGACTGGGGAGCCAAGGGCACCCTCCTTTTGTTAATCTCTATCATCGGCCAACCGTTAACCCTTAGATTAACTCAAGGAAACTTCGTGTGTTCTTCCATTTACTCTGACATTGCTTCGGAAGGAGAAGAGCCTAAAGAGGGAATTCTTTATGTGCGTTTTATTTGCTAATTAGATGTTTTTGCAAGAGTTGCATAGTGCACGCATTGCTTGCTGTATCAATATCTATAGGTTAGTTTTTTTGCATAATTTAATTTTTAGAGACACTCCCATCCTCGTTCCATGATGAAGAAGTTTATTTCATGGAGCTGGAAACATCAAGTCTGTAAATGAGGAAGAGCTGGAAAGCATTTTTGTGTTTGTTTGTTTTGTTTTTAAGCAGTGTGACAAAGGGATACAAGGCTTAGAACCAGTCAGATGGGGCCAAGTCTGACTCCCACTCCTCCACCTGTGAGCTCCCTGTGAGCAGGACATTTCTGTCCTTAAACCTCAGTTTTCACATCAGTAGAATTGGAGTAATTCTTCCCCCCAATTGAGTCATCAGGATTAAAAGAAGAAATGATTAATTAATGAGTCCCGAGAGCAGCTCTTCAACAAATGGCCAGCTACTCTTATTGCTTGTTTTATACATTTTGTTAAAAATTTTAGAAATGGAAACCCCACCAGAAACTGTGGGCATCAGTCATTTGCATAGCCTGGCGCAGAAGTGTCTTTCCTCCTTTGTTTCCCTGGCTGGCCTTTGGAGTTATTTACCCAGGGATCAATAAGTATCAGCTGATTGATTTCCAATATGTTTCAGAAGATGCATTTTAAAGGGTCAGTTGAGTTCATGGAGGGGGAATGGAGTGGGGGTGGGGTTTAAGTCTTCACTAAACAAATATGCTCACTTCAATCCATGAAACGTTAGCACCATGTTTCCAGGCTGCACACACACGTACACACATGTGCATACACACGTATGCATGCACACCTTTGTGGGCACACACAAACAACCCTACAGGTTCCTGGGATCTTGGTGGGAATGTGATGGACGTTGCTCTTCGTCCTTTCCCTGGACCAAAGCCAAAGACCCCAAGGAGGGATTGTCATTCATTCATTCATTCATTCGTTCGTTCATTCATTCTTTTAAAACGTATGTATTAAGTGCATTCTGTGTCTTAGGCAAGTTGGGGGCTGTGAACAAGAACACAATCACTTTGGAGCTGTTGTATCAAGACAAAAGTGAAAGTGAAGGCAGTGATGATTTCTAAGGTGCCAGTTTCCAGAGTAAACACAAACACAGACACACACACACACATGCACACATGTGTGTGTGTATGTGTGTGTTAGAGACTCAGCTAATTTGCATCCAGGCATACCATCACATGCTGATTTCAAGGGAGCCTCATGCTTGAACATGAATTATAAAATTGAGTTGAACTTGTGGCCGTTGCATTCAAGATGGGTCACCCACAAGAGAGGTGGGGAGTTGAACGGAACTCCTTTACTTTTTCCCTCTGGCGAAAAGGTGGAATTTGCATTGACTTGCCCTCACTAGAAGAGATCCCAAAACTGTGACAAAAGGAAAATGCCAGCCATCCTTAGAAAGTAAAGAATACCCTAGTGATGTTATATTAAGAAGCAAAATCCCATCTTCCTGGGGGAAATTTGAAACCAAGATCAGGTCCTATAAATAAACCGCTAGCATTTATTGAGAGCTTATTACATGGGTGGCCTTGGCCTTAAAATACAAGGTATCATTTAATTTATTCCTTCCAACATCCTCTGCCATGGGATGGAGACAGCGAGGCCTGGCCTATGCATGGGGGTACACTTGTCCAGTGTCATGCAATTGGTTGATGGTGATGCTGTGTTCTCGGAATGGCCCTTGGGCCTGTGACATATGGGCCACCTGTACCCTTTGGACTGGGACTCTTGGTGCCTGGCCTGGACCTCCTCTGGAAATGGGGTTTTCAGGAAGAGATACAGCAGTTGGAAAATCAAGTCTTATGAGACCAACAGACTTGTTTTAGTTGCAAAGTTTCTGCCATACTCATTCCTTGGCCCCAGATGGGTGAGACTTGTTCTGATCATTTCTGAGCATAGGAATCATGTCTTCTTGAGGTGAAGGAGTAGATGGTGGGAGCAAAGCCCCCGGGGGGCTGATTTCCTGTCACCCTTGCTTCTTCACGTCACTCGGCAGTGTCACCAAGCTCTGCGGTTCATTCTCTCAGACTCATTCATCCTACAGATACTCAGCCGCTCCCCACTCCCCAACTAGGTACTGGGGACCTGGCATCCGTACTTTGTGACTTGAGAGAGACACAAGTATATTTCCTATTTCAATTGTCACCATGAAGACTCTGCAGGAAGAGGACGGGAAGGGGGGGGTCCTTTTCAACTAGGCGGCTGGCGGTGTTCTTAAAGGACCAAGGGCAAGAAGGAGCCAGCAAAGGAAAGGGTAGGGGAAATGTCCAGGCAGAGGGGACAGCAGGTGCAACGTCCCTAAGTTTAGAAGGATCTGGGAGGCTTGAGGAGAATAAAGAAGCCCAGGGTGGCTGGAACAGGGTGTGTATTGCTCCCCAGAGAATGGCACAGTCTTCCTTCTTTTTTTTTTTTTTTAAGATTTTATTTATTGATTTGACAGACAGAGATCACAAGTAGGCAGAGAGGCAGGCAGAGAGAGAGGGGGAAGCAGGCTCCCCAGCGAGCAGTGACCCCGATGCGGGGCTCGATCCCAGGACCCTGAGACCATGACCTGAGCCGAAGGCAGAGGCTTCAACCCACTGAGCCACCCAGGCGCCCCAGTCTTCCTTCTTTGTACGGGAAGAAGTCTCCCACTTGGGCTGATCTTCCTCCTGGAGGCTATCCACTGGCTTCTGTGGCCTCCTCTGCCATCCAAAGCTGATATCTTCCTTCGAGGTGGTCTCCTTACCTGTGGCCACCTACCTATTCTTCTTCCTATGTGAATACTCACTCATTCATTCTACGTATATCCGTGAGCAGCTGCGCTGTACCAGGCACATAGAACAGCTAGAAAATAAAGTTAGCTGCAAAGATAAAGAATTATACCACAGTCGCACCTTCTAGTTTCTGTTGAGATTTGCAAGTGGTTCTTTGGTTCCTGGCTGCCCTCTGCTCCCTCTCCCCTACCTCATCCTTCGGGTGTCCCCCGACTAGACAGTTCTCTTGTGCTTAGTTTGGTTATACCTGTTCACACTTCATGCACTCCAAGGAGGGAGAGCGCATTTGAGTTTGGCGACAGCAGCTCAGAGTTCCTGTTTCCTTGCGTGGCTGTGGGAGTTCTATCCCTTTTCAACCTGTTTAAGGAGTAGGGCACCTCCGCCTGGTGGTGGGTGGTGTGCGGAGCGCTGAGTGCAGGGGTGAGGAGGACACACCCCCGAGCGGGACTCCTGCCCACGCAGGGACACTTTGACTTTGGATTTGATTCAGGTGTCCCGGCTGTGTGAGGAAGTTCTCACCCCCCAAGCCCTTTCTGCGGGTCCTGAACATCTTCCCCTTCCAGGGAAGCTGGTTACTTGCTTCTGTCACCTGTAGGTCCAAAGAAGACTTTTGCTGTTGAACTGGGAAGTACGCATTTACATCTCAAGCCTGGCCCTTTTGATTCCTTACTTCTGTGATTACAACGGCAACTTTTTAATGTAATTTAATTGAAAATTTTGGTGGAAAATGAAGTGTGGCTCTTTGGATACTGAACTTTTTTCCCCCTTCATCATTTGGTTTTAAATGATTAAGTAAATTTCATTAAATAACAGTAAACATTCCAAATGGTCTTGCATACATATCGTATTTCACATCATTGTAACTTCGATGTAAAATATTAAAATGTAAATGACTCAGGAGAAAAATTATGGAAACAAATGCGTGACTTTTATTACACTTTCAGAAAAGTTGCTTAAATATTTGCCCTTCCTTAACCAAAAATCTATCATGAATTAAGAGAACAAGTATTTATGGACACTACAAAAAAATAATCCTGTAGAATAGAGGAACAGAACTTGGTAAACAGTGTTTCCCCTAATTTTACCTGTTCAATTCTAAATATATGTTGGCGGTTGTCCGCTCGTCAATTTGATTATTGTCAAGTAAGCTATATAAGTCTAACTATAATTATTTTAATTTCTAAGCCTTAGTTGGAATGATATTTTTAACCAAGTATATAAATATAGGTCTACATTTATATATTTTATGAAATAGGAACCAACAATTTTTTCTTTTCCTCTTAAGAAACATTTTAGTCTATAGTAAAAATTGTCTGGGAGGCATTTGGTATTTTATTTTAGTCTCTATCACGACTTTCCATGTGATTGTTCTATATTAATCTTGAAAAGTGACATGAGATTCCTTTTCCATAATAAATAGAAAATAATGTAATAATAACAAATGATAACGCTAATGGGAAAAATTATATTTTTCTCCAACTAAGAGAAGAGTGCCAACAATAGGTAGGATAAAATAAAATCAATATTTTGACAGTGCTCTATTATGTCTGGCTCATTAATTTGGAGAAAACTTCTCTCTTCAATCCTAAATCACAAATTGTCAACAAATAGTAGTTTTAACATCTACTCTCATTCCAGCGCAGTTAATGCTTCGCAAGTTATTTTTGGAGGAAAATGATTTTTGATTCTGCAGATGTATAGAGATCGCATTGTGTAGGTTTTTGTTTTAGGGAACAATGAAAAAGTTTTGCCATGCAATTTGTATTCAAGGGACTGTTTGTGGCAAATTCCGGTCGAGCACAATATTATATGGTTTTTCATGTACAGGAATGTATACGTGTGCATATCTGTATATGAATGTGTATGTATATGTATGCATGTGTGTGTGTATATATATATAATAGTCCTGTTTTATTACACACGCACACATACACGCACACACACACACTCTTAATGGCCGTGTTCATTCATGTCTATTAATTTCACAGGAAGTTTCGCTGAGCTTCCTCTTTTTCTAGGAGAATTTAGAGTTTCTGATTTCGGAGTACCGATTGTCAGTTGATTCAGGTCAATGTTGACACTTATGCAGGCTCCTACTGACTGGGGTCACGTGATAGAAGTGATTGATCTGCCTTAGACCCGGGATTGCCAGTTTCCCATTGTAACGGTCCTTTTCTACCTATCCCATCCTTCATTACCCCGCCTTATCCATACAGTATTTCAGATGGCTCTGTCCCCCGCTCCCCAGGTTCTGTGCTGTTACAGCAATGCAGAATTACAGCTCGCACTTGTGCAAAAAAGTGTGTGTTTCACCGCTGTCTGTCCTCCTTTGTTTTCCAGAGATCACAAAAGCCTGGGATTCAGAATAACAGATAATAACATACAGTGCATATTATTGATGCTGCTTTAATTGTCTTATTGACAACTCACTTGAACTTGGAGAAGCATGCTAATATTTATCATCCTGTGAACTCATGTGCATTTTCTTGACTAAAGCCATAATTACAGAAGAATTTCAAAACCCGATGTCTGCCTGCAGCTGCCTCACCTTTCCTCTGTTTGGACAAAGGCTTCTAGGCTGCTGCATCATGGGAGAGCCTCAGCCCGCTCTCTTGGCCTGTTGCCCCTTGCAGTGTTCTCTGGACGCTTCTCCCTCTAAGGGTGATCTGGCTAGTTAACGTCTTGACCAGCACCTGGCCAGGGAATGGGACCAAGCTCTGACCTGCCTGAGCAAAGAGGGCAGTGCCATGCCAGCCTTGGGCTACCCAGAGGTTTTGTTCATTTGGAGAGACAGGTGTTTCTTTCCGTTTGGGAAACGCTGGTGGGGAACATTCGAAAGATTTAGAATAGGCTGAAGCTAGGGTTGGGGCCACTGTGAGACCCAGGAGGCAAAAATCCATTTAAGGAAGCTTTCGACAAACTCAGGCTGATGAATGGAGCCATTGTGGTCCAAGTGTGTCCACTTTGCTGTCCCATCTCCCACTCTGCTGCCCCTGGTCCCCCTCTTGCCCAATAGGAGTCTGAATAAGTCCCTCTTCTGCCCCACTACCTTCTGTCAGTTCCTTGGATGTAGCTATCCTAGGACCCTCCTGTGCCCATTCCTCTCTGGGACTCGTTGGTCCCCATCCGTCCCTGGGACCCGCTGATCCCCAGACCTCCCTGGGACCTGCTGGTCCCCATCCCTCCCTGGGGCCCTCTGGTCCCCAAACCTCCCTGGAACCTGCTGGTCCCCATTCCTCCCTGGGGCCCTCTGGTCCCCATCCCTCCCTGGAGCCCTCTGGTCCCCATCCCTCCCTGGGACCCGCTGGTCCCCATCCCTCCCTGGTGTCTTCTGCTCACTCCATGGGTCTCACTCAGATGCTACCTTTTTAAAGAGGCCTTTCCTGGCCTCTGTCCTTCTCTGCCCTGTCCCCATCACCTCCCATCTCATTGCCCTGTTTTATTTCCTCCTTGGGATTTGTTTTTGTTGGTTTCATCGACTGTTAGCCTGTCTGCCTGTCTGCCCCCCTCCACGAAAACTACACTCCCTGATGCCAGGACCCTCGTGGTCTCCTTGAGGACTCTTCTGCTGTCCCCTAGAACAGTGACTTGTAATAGCAGCGAATTGATAAATATTTTTTTTTTGAAAGAAAGCTACTTTTCCGAAGACAAATATGGATTTGGGATTTTGCCCTTGACCCTTTGAGAATGGTGTTGTGTCATGCAGTGAACTGTCCCCCTGACACGTCCTTTGTTCCTTGTTGGAGACAGAAATGCAGCTGTGGCTTTCTCCGGGCAACCAAGAGTTTGCCATGATAGATCAGAGTTCAGAAGGATAGTCGACTCTTTGCGGAGAATACATTAGTGTTATTGCCATATTACCCTTATGGGGGTACGGCTTAATCAAGGGTGTTTCTTCTGGATTGAGGTGGGGCCACAGAGACCTTCTGTCTCCAGTTATTTCCCTGGCCGGGCCACCTTGTCCAAGGTTGGCCACGCAGTCTCTGTGCCAGGCCTCTCCCTTGACATCAGTACGTCGGGCACGCAGAAGTCTCCCTGGGTTCTTTGTCACCGCTGAGAGCCAGCTGTGTGGGGCCCTGATTAACACAGATAGAGTTGTTAGTCGCTCTGCGTTGTCGTCTCTGGCAGCACTTGACGGGGGTCCCTGGGCAGAGGAGTCGTGGTGTCTGGAGAAGATGCCGTCTTGACTCCCTGATTGGTGAGGCGCTCATCTGACTGATGAGTGAGGTGGAGTAACCCCACTGTCTTCAACGAGACACTCGAATCACGGAGGATGATTGCAGAAGGGGAGAGAGGACTTTAAACCTATGTCACATCCTGGTGCCCAAGCGACTGCCATCTTGGGACGCTTGAAAATGCGGGTACGACTTGAAGAATCTCTTTTCCAAAAGTGTTGGAGTCGCTCATCTTTCTCTCCTCCCCACGAGTCAGCAGCAGCCACGACTTCCGATAGAAAGAGAGCTATGGGAGTGAATATCCCACGCATCTTGACTTTCACATGTCTGTCCTAGAAGATCCTTCCACTGTAGAAAATTTCTCCCTTTGATCCAGGTTACTTGTTTACTCTCTATTGCAACTTACTTTCATCCCTGGACATCTTTTCTTCTCTACAAGATTGCAAGCTCTCTTAGGACAGGCTCTTCCCTTTCCTTCCCTTAGCATGTCTGTGACCGCCACACACTACTCTCCCCCATCCCTTCCCCACAGGGTGTCTGGCGCTTGCGGGAGGGGTTCGGGATGGGAGAGGGATCTAATAAAACCTTAATAAATGATTGAAGAGGGTCAGGAACTGGGTCTTCTAAAAAGATACAGAATAATTCCCCAGTGAATTGTTCATGACTTACAGACCTCTTGGACTAAAACTAGTAGCTATCCAGTTTTTGTGTTTTTTTTTTCTTTCTTTTCATTTCGATGAGTACCTCTTTCTGCTAGTTATATCTTAAAATAAAGACCATAGGACTCGAGCAGCGGGGACTTGAAACTGCTCTTACTCAAAGCCAGAACATTTTGGGTGTGAAGCTGTCATCATGGATGGGTATCTTGATCAGGTGAAATGAGAAATCCCTTGGTGTTCTGCGTCTCGGTGATGATCTATTGTTTTATGCCTCTGATTAAGGAGGAGAGTCCCACCTCCCCAGAGAAGCTGGGTAGAAGCTGGCTCTTTCCTTGCAGGGTTTGGCATTGGCTGACTCGTGTGCCTCCCCACCTTCTTCCTCCAGCTTCCTGTTCAACTGTCGTGGTTCAACTATTCGATCATGGGAACACAAACAAAATCTGTATTCAGTGGTGAACACCGTGGGCCTCCGTGGCAAGCCAGTGGTGAACACCGTGGGCCTCCGTGGGCCTCCGTGTACAGTTCAGAGTCAAATGGAGAATGGACACACAAGTCTGTGTCCTGGCCCTTCCCTGTGAGTCACTTGGGCTGAGTCCGTTCTCCTATCCATCAAACGAGGGAGGTGTGCTTGACCAATGGCTCTCAAACTTTGGTAGACCAAGGAATAGTTCAGGGGGTTTGTTAAACATTGCAGTCTGGTGGCCCCACTCCGAGAGTCCAGCTGTCCAGGGACCCCAGCTGGTCCTTTCCAGTTCTGTTTGACGGTTTATGAAAGGAACCTGGAGAAGCAGTTAAACATTAGCACACCTTCTTTCTTGCCTCCATGGTTTTCTCCAAGTTGTCCTAATTTGGCAACATTTTGCAAAAATCAGAGCATATTCCTGGCTACAATCACAGAGAGATAATTCCAGATACTTATTCTCCCGAGAAGCTGTCACTTTCCAGGGCAGGTGACAGCATCAGAGAACCCTGCTCTGGGCAACGGAAGTCCTACAAATCCTTTATCTGACTTCAGTCCACTGAGGCTTTTTTTGGTGGCCCCACATGTCAACACGGGGCAGAACGGAGCTGACTCTGTTCATGCAGGAGCCACATATAGTAGGAAGGCAGAATCTTTGCCCTTGACTTTGAACCAAGTAGAAAATCGTAGAAGATGGTATCGCCACGATTCAAAACAGATCCAGCTGTGATCTAAGAACCTGCAGCCTCGAATAGTACTAAACAAAATGAAAACGACAACAAAAACACGAACTGACAAAGTTTGCATGCCCGGGGAAATGTTCTCAAGAAGTCTGGCCACAGGGAGCACGAATGATGGCAAAGAGGCTCCTAACCTTTCCTGGTCTCCTCTGCCCATTAGGCAGGAGTTAGAAATACGCTTCATAACTCCTTGACTGAGCAAGTGAGGCGGGATGGGAGCAGTCATGCTCCAGGTACGCCTGACTTCCGACCTTGGCCAGCAGTGGTCCTGAGAAGCCATGATTTCTGATGCCTGTTCAATTTCATCCTTTAAGGAAGACGCTTGAATAAACGGTTATCTAGTCCTTTGGCTTTTTTAGTAGCCCCCTGCCCCAGAACTCTGTTGACATTAAGCAGGAAGGATGACCATCACCAGGCACAGATTTCATATCAAATAAAAGAACTCAGTTTGCTGCCAAATGTGGGTTTAACCTCTCCCAGATCTTTGGTTGTGCATAATTAATGTATCGCACAGTATTTGACTTTGTTGCTTTTCCTACAGATTTAATCTTAAAGGATGCTCTGGGTCCTGTGCTCCCAAAAGCATGTTGAACTTGTTGTGTGGGTTGTTCCTTTGGGTTTGGGGAATGCCCTTGTCTGAGTTTTCCTGGAAAAATTGAGCTGTCTGGGTCAAATACCTTTCTCCTTTCAACTCTTCTGCAAACATTGGTTGAGTGCCCCGCACTGGGCTTCCATGGGCTTGCTTGGAAATGAATTTTGGAGTACAGTTGCAATGCTAAGGGCAGTACCAGCACTGATGATAAGGCTAATATCATCATCGTGGTGCTAGTACTAGAAGTGGGGGCGGGGGAGAGGATGCCCTTCCCGGGGCACACTTTACGGGTAGTGTCCCATGCATTTCCTCTGTGCATCTTCAAGGGTCCTGGGAAGTCCAGTCATCATCGGATTTCCCAAACAAGGAACCTGGAGCTCAGAGTACCAAGTGATTACCACAAACTGACACTCATAGCAAGTGGCTGCGTCTGGGTGGAAATCCACCATCCCTGCCCATAGAACCTCTCTCACTGTTTATTTCATGGCTACGGTTACTCCGATTTGGTCAAAGGAATGGGGCGGGGGCGGGGGAAGGGCTGCTCTGTGCTCCGGGAGGACAGCACTGGCTTGCCGGAGCCTTCTTGGGAAGAGGAGGTGGACGGTTCAGGAAGCCACCAGTGCCTCCAGCCCTGGGAAGCATCTAGGGGCGCCAAAGACTGAGTTCCTGTTTACACCCCCTGCTAGGAACGTTTTGGGGGTACATCCTTGCCAGGCTTTCTTCTCCGGGCAATGACAGTGCTTTCTGGATGTGCTCTCTTGCAAAGTAGATGAGATGTAAGAACATGTTTTCTATTGATTTTTAAAAGCAATTCAGGACCCAACTGGTAATAATAGGTGTGACCCGTAGCGTTTTGCAGGCAGCCGCAGCGGCTCGGAGCCTTGGTGTCCCGCTCTGATGTTTGGGATGTACGTTCTTTGAAGATTACTTCTAAAGCAAGGCGTCCAAATCCTTAATTCACGATTCTGTCCGTTCCTGTGGTGTTTACATTCCACCATGGCAGAAGATCACTGTAAAGAAGAAAGAAGAAAATGCACTTTTCAAAAGGGCTTTCTTGCGCGGGCTTCCTTCAAAGACCGTACCCCTTCCCCTCCGGTGACGCTGAAGTCTCTGTCTCCTCTGCAGGGAACATATACATTAATGGGTGATTTAAAGGTGTGTCACATTGTTGTGACACATTCAGGCTGAGCTCGTGGGGCGCTGAGCCGCAAGTAGCAAGCACTGGTGTGATTTCAGGGTGTTTGGGCATGTCTCTCTGGCATCTGTCCTCGAAGTGCTTTCATATATTTTGTTAGGGAGCAAGTCCTGCCCTTCGCTGGGAGCTGGCTCTGAAAGGGTCTTGGGTAAAGTGGCGGTAGAGCCGATGGCCTTGACCAATGCGCAGAACGGGGCTTTGCTGGGGCTGGGCACTAAGACAGGAGACATTCTGCTGTGTAGAGGAGTCTTTGAGCTTTGGGGTTTGAGGGCTGGCGTCACGGGGACACGGGGCCAGGGGAGGCCTCCGGATTTGATTCCCCAGACACCGAGACATCGATGGTTTCTCGCCCTCTGCAGGATTCGGAGGCCCTAAGGTACACAGTACATGTAAGGGTAGAGTTTGTCTTGATTTTTCCAACAGTAACCGTTTTGATGCCCTATTTATTTAGTTAGTCATTTAGTTATTTTTTGGTGGAGGAGAGGTGGAAATAGGCATCAAGGACCATTTCATGTTTTGTTGTCTCTGCATTTTGAGGGAGTCTTTCAAGGTGCATGACCTCTGTCCATCATGCCACCTGGGGCTTTGGTTCATGGCCTCTCCGATGAACGTTTGGGGCCTGTGTGCTCCCCACCATCCCACAAGCCAGCAACACCTTGTCAGCGGGCAACATGGGCTGCCTGATCACAGAGCCTTCTCCGGGGAACCTGGGATGTCAGGGATCAGGATGGGCCCCGTTCTACATGAGGCCCCCTGTCTCCACTGCCGGAGGCCTGCCAGCCAGCAGCCGTAGCTGACGCGGTGGTCGGCACCCGTGACATTTTCTTCCCTTCATGAACTGGGCAATTACGAAACGACAGTAGAATGCAAGACAAGCTCCCAAGTCGCATCTGGTTACAGCGGGTGCAAATGGTCTCAGGTCCAGATTCAGGCTTTTGCATTTGTCAATGCCCTGACTTTTTCTGTAATATGTTGAGAAAGCGGAGCATGAGTGGACACACAGATGTCTGACATACAGTCATCATGGCCTCAACATTTTGCTGACTCTTCAGGGCATGGTTTGGTCTTGAAATTAAAAAAAAAAAATTATCAAATGCTCCATCTTTAAAAACAACTTCTATTCCCTTTAGGGGATGCTCCCTGACACGTTTGTCCATCAGGCTTTGGTTCTGGACCACACCTCCGGTCTCCTATGGGCCTTGGGTGTCTCCGAGGAAGCTGGAGAAGGACTCCAGGGTGTGGAAGAGGCAGGAGCCTGTGCTGAGGGCTGGAGCCGGGAGGCTTTTGCCCGTCCCAACTCCTTTATGCCAACAGTAGCCTTAAGGCCTATGAAAATGAACTTTGGGACTTCTCATGTGTTTTCTGCCGTCCTGTGTGAAATAAGCTTGAAAAACAAGTGTCTCACTTTTGGGGGGGTTAGACACAACTATAAGCAACCCATGAAGTCTGGGACACCTGCCTCTGGGACGTCAACGATAAAGCATGAAGGTAGTTTCCAAAGTCTTTCTCTGTGCCTGCATAGGCAGAGTAGACGAGAAGGAGTCTCGACAGTGGGAGCGTTTGGAGCATATTTCATTATTGGAAAAAGTTGTTGGGATGCTCGTAAAAGCACATTAATTTAACCCCATTTATTTTGTAGTACCTTAAAGAAGGTAGGGAGCGTTTTGAGCTGATGGTGATGGTGATGACAGTGACGGTGGTGGTGGTGGTGAGGATAGGCAGTAGAAGGCTGAGGAGAGTGACGGTCAGTTACCGCATGATTCCCAGGGCTCATTCCAGTTGGGACTCTGGTACTGTAGGCTAATCTCCACCCCTTGGGATTCCTCATGGGATGGGCTGCAGGGAGACCCTCCTCGTCAACCCTGGAGACGGCTCCTAGCTGGTGTTTCCAGAGGGCAGTATGAATGATAAATACTGTTAATATTCAGAAGCAAGAATTGATTTAAAAAATGTGCCTTTGATTCACTAATCTCTGACATTGAGACATTTTTTGAAGTCTGTTGCTATAATTA
This sequence comes from Martes martes, assembly GCF_963455335.1. Lineage (NCBI taxonomy): Eukaryota > Metazoa > Chordata > Mammalia > Carnivora > Mustelidae > Martes > Martes martes. The sequence goes on from NC_137905.1 coordinate 38,289,439, forward strand.
GAATTCTATAAGCCATTTTATGTCTCTATCAAAATTTTAAGAGACATAGAAAATTTAAGGTTTTTTGGGGGCTTATAATTCATCACAGCAGGGCGCGTCATTTCGCAGTTTGGGCTGCGGCGCGGAGCGGTATTTCGGGGCTGCGGACTCGATCTGTCATCGGGGCTGTTTTGACAGCGGCCAGTCCCCTGTCCTCGTGCTACACCGCAGAGCTCAGATTTTCAAAATTGATCAGGAATTGTGTTTCTGCCTTGTTTTGGTTTGTTCTTGCCGCTGAAATGTGGGGCTGGATGATGGAGCAAAAAGTGAATGATGGGGTCCTTTGGAGCCTGTGCCTTCCCCGCCTACTGGCTGTGCTGCTGTGTGTCCCTCCTGGGTGAGGCTGGAAGGGAGAAGCAGGGAAGCCTGGTTTCTGGGGGCACGCTAGGTAGTGCGACAGCTCCAGCTGGGCTCAGGTGAGTCATGGCTGCGCTCCGAATTGGGTGATGGGTGGCATGTGGTCCGCGAGCCACGTGTGAGAGCCCTTCCTTAGTCACAGAGAAGGGGAACACGCATGGCAAGTGAAAACCTCATCAGATTAGTGAGTCAGAAAAGACGCTAATCCCAACCCCATGTTTAATTTCCACTTTCTTCCTTCCTAAAGCAGAAACTGTTCCTGTTCTTAAAAAAAAATCAGTTTGCAAAAGAACTGATTTAACCACAATTGAAAGCTGAGGGGTGGGGAGGGGGGTGGTCGCGTGTCACCATTGCTCCGTGACGATTAGCATGAAGATGAGGTGCACTTTAGCAGGGCTGAAACTTGTTCCTAACAGAATGTTAAATACTTAGTGAAAAGAAAGATTATGTCTATCTAGTTACACCATTCCTTGATATATGCTCCATGTCAGAGTGCCATTGTCTCCTGGGTAAAGACGGAGAGTTCAAATACCCACTATCTCTCCCCTGGTGCTCCAAATGCTCGGCTTTGAAGTTTTTATAATCCATCTGTCATCTTCTAGCAAGGAGGGCACATGTTCTGTACCACTCAATTACAGAATTCTCCTTTGCCAGCTCCAATGAGACAGGAAAGAATGTTATGGGTGGTTGAGAGAAACTGTCAGATATACTAAATTCCTAGGATTCATATGGACGGTGTTATTCCAGGGTAGGAACACAGCCCGCCTATTGTTCGAGTGCATTAGGGATACATTTGGCGCTGGGGTAGAGATCCTTTGATTTTTTTTTTCCCCCTCTTCCGGAGTGTTGTCTTAAATTTGATTGTTCTTGCTTAAAAAACAAAAAAAAAAAACAAAAAAAAAAACACCAAAAAAAAAAAAACCCCAAAAACAAAAATAACCTGAAACGTCCTCTGGAATGTGGACCTTCAAATGTGGATTGAAAATGCGACATTTGTTTGAACTAACAAGGAGTTGGTAACCCAACTGTGCAGAGATTGCGACGTACCAGAAAGCTTCTTGTTTCTCTGGTTTCTCTTAATTGCAATAGGGGTTTTGCTTGGTCTTGATAGAAGATGGGGACTAGATGCGGTCTGATCCCCATAGAAATAATTTTCGTCGTCGTACAAACCGAAAGCCTGAGCATTAAATGTTCTGCCATCTGGTGAGATCTGGGAAAGTTAGCCCCGGACTGAAAAGTCTTTAAAATGGGTTATTTTATTTAAAGACAATTTACCTTGGAGTGGTTAGTGTTGCTGGATAGCGTGTTAACTTCTCACTCATTGAGTCACGGGTGGTTAAATTCGTTGTCTTATGTGAAATGAGTTTGATGATCTCGGCTTAGCCTCTAGTGGGTATTAATTCACATTATGAAATATCCCAGAATAATTTAGCACCGTGTGGCATAATTTGCATTTTTACTCAAGATAGGGGCAATGATAGTGTCTGTGGATGTAGTCTCTCTCTGTCTCTCTCTCTCTCTCTTTTCATTCAAAAGAGGACCCCTCTCATTTGTGGCTTTCAGGGTGATTGTGGGGTTATTCTTATTATTAATTTGGGGGGACCATATGGCTGAAGAGCTTGGGGTAGTGAGAATAAGACCTTGTAGCTTGGCACTTAAAATCTAACAAGAAAGCTTTGTAGGGACTTGATTACAGCTGTGACAGTCTAGGATTTCGTGATCCTGCCCAGAGTTGGTGTGTCCTAACACATGTGCAGTTTTGCACAGAAACACATACGTGAACCCACAGAACACGTATTAGGGTGCACAAATTCAGCTGGGGGGACTCTGTCGCCCACAGTTTGTAAAAGGGATCTTTTCCCTTTTCAAAACAGGAAGGTTTTCCAGAAATGCGAGATACTATTACAGTAATTAATTTAGTGAAACTTCTTAAATCTGATCTTCTGTTCAAACTAATAATGGGAGGATGGGGGAACTCGATGTCGTTAATTGAAATCTGGAGACAATAAAAAAATGTCTTTCTGCAACTTCAATACAGCAGTCTGGAACTGTCGGGTCAGGCTGTGAACCAATTTTCTTCTCATTACTTTTGATTTTGGAGTCAATACAAATTTCATCAGTGATTGTAGGGTGCGGATCCTCGTCTGTATGGACGCTGTCATGGGAGAATATGTGAGCTCGGCTTAAAGATTTACGGAAAAGCAGGGCTGGCGAGTCAGGGAAGGGGAGAAGGAAAATGCTGCTGGCAGCGGCCTCCCGGGCTGTGGCCTCCTTGCTTCAGGGGCGATTGGGATCCAGAGGGGATCCTGGCTGGGGGAGAGGACCAGAGCCTCTGCAGGCCGGCTGGCCTGGCCAGTCGCGGCTTCTGCTGTCCCGTTGCCTTCTGGGGCAGCTGCTCCTTTGCTCACCCCCTTCCAGTCCTGTGTCCCCAGCCCACGCCTGTCTCTCTCCTCCTCCTTCCCTCCTCATCGCCCCATTTGACACATGTGCTGAAGGCAGCCCCGCGGCACGCAGAACTGGAGGCCCCCCAGAAAGTTAATTGTAGGGATGAGGGAACAGAGGCGTCGCAACTTTGCAGGAGTTGGTGAAATTTTGAAAGCATCCCAGGGGAAGGACGTCTTTTGTGTGGGACCGGAGATCCCGGATGTCTCACCCGAGTCCTCGTTTCTCCTGCCTCCGATTTGCATCTTAGCGAGTCATAGGATCAGCCCATCTATCATTAGGTATTGGCTTAATTGGACATTTTTTACGAGCCCAGTTTGCTATTTATGTTAAAAGCAATTCGCAGAAATGCCCTTTCTTCATGATTCGGTATTGGCAATAGCGATGTATGTTTAATCACATTTTCCATGAGTAATTATCTAATTCACATGATTACCAATATAAAACAGGAGAACAGAAGAGGGGCTCAATGCGGGGCCAGCTTGGGCGGCGACACAGACACGCAGAGAAACCCGGGTGCGGGCGAGTGTTTGCTGGCTCTGGTTTTCCTCTGTGATACGGTGGAGATTTTTATTAGCAACAGGAGCTCTCTGAAGCTGGGCATGTGTAAGCGAGAGGGGCGATTTGGAATTCTGGTATAATGCACTTGGAGGTTCACTCTGTCTGCTTGGGTTCTTAACGTGCGGGGCCGTCCTTTTTGCAGATTTCCGGGAGACGGAGGTCACATTTTTTATTCATGTTGAAAAATATTCATTTATCAGTATTGGTGCCACTGTAAACAAGTGATAAAGTGACAACATTTACAACAGTAAAACTGACAGCATTTACTTTAATTTTCTGTCATTTTGGTAATTATATCAATCAAGACCCAAAACTAAAATGATATTTTAGCATGCAGTAAGAAATGAGGAATTCAGATCTTAAAAGACCATTACAATTAGCTTTGAAATGTTCGCCATTTTACCATAATTGTTTCATATAGCTTATATGTCTTCATTTACCGCCGAATATTCTGTTGATCTTTTATAAACAAAGTAGCACCCATCTGCTCCTTGAGACACTCCTGGTGCCTTTTCATTGCAAAAATAATACATGTCCTAATGACTTCCACATATTTTGAAATCTCCCTTTTGAAATTGGTCTTGGCAGATTATTTGCAGGTACTTGAGTTGCATCTGTTTGCAATTTTGCAAATGCGGAAGACTTTAATGTTGAGCACTGCAAGAGGGCTATTTTAATCCTCAGATAACATTGGCTGTCATCAAAAGCCACATTTATCTTTTCGAAGGTGGGGCAAATGTTTAATGTTAAAAGACAGTAAAAGGTCAAGGCCAAGGCTGAGGTCTGAGTATTTTCCTCTCCTACGCCAGGCCTTTTGCGGACTCTCCTTGCATGCCTCCCCGTGGAAGCCGGAGCTCAATACCCATTGCCAAGAGGATGTTTTGCTGATAAAATGAAAGATCAGGAAGAGAGTAAATCTGAAATAATTGTGAACTCCGGGCTCTTGGGCTCATTACCGCCATGTGGCCAGCAGCTGACCAGCTCTAGGTTGACTGTTTACAGCGGAGAACCAAGCAGCATGGCGCTGGAGAGGACCCCGGGCCCTGACGCGGTTGCTGGCGGGCCTCCCAGGATGGGGGCTGAGGCTGTCGGGGAGGGACGGTGCTTACCCGAAGCCAGGGTCTGGTCAGCTAGCCAGTGCTACTCCTGGGCAGACCCATCTGCCATCTGCGCGGAAGAGGGGCTCCCTCCGAGTCAGGGAATGGCCTTGTATCTTCTTTGTTCCAACTCGAGCTCAGAGCGCTGAAGTCCGGCGTATGGCATTTCCAGAATGCTCTCTTGGACCTGGTGGCGGTTGGGCGTAGAGCGAGCGTCCTTAGACCGCCTTAGAACCGGGGTAGCGGCCACAAGCCCTTCCTGCTACGGAACATGGCTCTTCTCCCTCCCACCCTCAGGGCGAGCACATTTGTAGGTGCACCCCAGGAGACTATCCCCAGGGGCCGTTTGGGGGGTTACACAGAAGTCGTCAGCCACAGGAATGTCCCCGGTGGCTGCAAACAGGATAAACACTATGGGGTCAGCCACCCACCCTACAGACCCAACTCACTTCCAGGCCACTTCCAGTGACTCCTCTGAAACTTTAAAACTTTAGAACTGAAACCAGCGCCATCCTCCTGCAGGTCCGACGGAGAAGCGAGTGTCCCAGATGATCAGATTCAGGCCGGGATGCTGAGGGTTACTGTCCGAGGAGGGGAGAGGGGCTGCTGTACTCCTGGGCTGTTCCTAGAGGTCTTTCTGGCAACTGTTGTTTACCATATAGTTGAAAATACCTCTGGGGGCAGAAAGGAGAAGCATACTTGATGCGTTATCAAAAGTCCCTTATCACCGTTCCCCATCAGTCAGAACCCTGGTCTTCTCAACAGACTGGCACCATTTGACAGATGAATGGTTCACAAATGTATGTTTTTATGTTGCTGGGTCTTTAGTACATAAATAATTTATAGTAATTTAAAATGTTTTTTTTTTTATGATTATACTGGAAAAGTATACCATTAAAAATATTACAGGTTCCTGGTAATTTGCTTAAAGACAACCTCGTTACCTGAAACCTATGGTATTTCTCAGAGTTAAGTCTGTGAGAATCTTGTTGGAACCCAAGTCCTTTATTTTATTTTAGTTTTTGCAGGTGGTGTTGGTGATCTTGTTGGTGGTAATGGTCGTGATGGTCGTTGTGATTTTGCCTGGAAAAAGAACAGGCATCTGACGTCTTTGCTTTTTCTGCATCATTTATATTCTGATGCTTTCATATATGGGTGATTACACTTTAAAGAGAAAAGACCTCACACTCTTCTGATGATCAAAAATTTCAGATCATCAACGTGAGCTATTGGGGAACAGGGATGAAGTCTTTCCCTTACAGAAACGATGCTGCAGCAGGGGCCGAGGCTGCCTAGGGCAGTGATTCTCCAAGTGTGGTCCTGGACCAACAGCACTGACCTCACCTAGGAACTTATAAAAATGCAGATTCTCAGGCCTCGTGGCATCAGCAACTTTGTGGGCGGGGTCCTGCCGTCTGCGTTTTAACATCTTCCAGGACATTCAGATACAGCGGAGGTCTGAGCACCATAAGCCTTTAGACCCAAGAAGCCATGTTATTGGTTGAATTGTTTGGTTCAAATAAAATACAGAAGACCAGACGATGGTCATGAGATCCTTTACACCTTTGCCTTTTTGAGAGTTTACTTACTGGGATTTCTTTCAGAAGTTTGCCAGCTGAGGGGCTCCTGGGTGGCTCAGTTGGTTGAGCGTCTGCCTTCGGCTCCCGTCGTGATCTCAGAATCCACAAGATCGAGTCCCGCATCAGGCTCCTCTCTCCATGGGGAGTCTGCTTCTCCCTCTCCCTCTGCCCCCACTTATGCGCGTGCTCTCTCTAGTGCTCTCTCTCTCTCTAAAATAAATAAAATCTTTAAAAAAGAAGTTTGCCTCTTGAGCATTAAGAATATTGATCACGTACTGGTGACTCAGATGTCTCAAATACATTTATTTTCGATATGAATTCAGAAGAATTCCATTCAACCTCACTGCCGCTCATCAGTGCAAAGTGTCTGCTCATAGACTTTCCTGATGGGTGTCCCCTGTCCAGGCCGGTCATCACTCGTGTCCGGGAAAGACATTTCATGGAGTCACTCAAATTGTCTTTGACAATTTGACAAATTTGTCAAATGGACTTTGCCGTCTGGGGAGAGAGGATGCTGCCTCCTGGTTGTGGAGCATGTTTTTGGAGAGAAGTCCCAGTGGTGTGGTCATCGTGAGGTGCTGGGAGGAAGGGGCTGGTGGTCCAAGCACGAGGCCAGCAGCACCTGTCACCTGGGTTGCTTGCATTTCTCAGGGAGAGCTTTCTTCCAGGTGAAGACAAACCCTCGGTGCTGGGTCTAGGTAGATTCCGAATGAAATTCATTGGATACTTACTGCTGCTCCTTAGGATCCTTCTTGAGGCTGGAAAGTGACTGGGGTAGGGCTTTCATGTCCCAGCCACCAGCCAGGCCATGCTTAAGGCAAGGTCTCTAGTGGACCTCGAGGTCCCAGGCTCCCGAGGGAGGGGGCGTAGCCTCTGGCAGCCCCGCCCTCTGTGACCAGCAGCCAGTCCAGCTCTCAGACAGGTGGGAGACGGAACCCACGTGCTCTCGACTCTCAGACTTCCGGCCCTTCCGTCTACCCCCTCGTCAGGCTCTGTTTCTCGAGCCCTCTCCAAATGTGGCTTTGCGCTACATGAGACTATTTTAGCTGATACATAGATTTAAAATTTTAACAGTTGGGTATTTTAAGACCTATTAGAAAAATATAACTAGCACAGCCTAGCTGTGAACTCGCAGATGTTATTGCTTAAGGTGAGGCTAAGTTTAAAAAAAAAAAAGGTGAGTTGATTTAAAGTTAATTTAAAGAAAAGTGTTCAGTCAAATGCGGTCCAGGTGGTGGGAGTGATGGCAGAAGTGATGGAGGTGGCATGTGGATGACTGCCGCGCGAGGGACAGCTGCCTGGAGCAGAGGGGGCAAGGGCACACTGCACCCTGGGGCCGCCCCTCTCCCCGCCCCCCTCTCCCCGCCCCCCTCCGCCAGGGCTGGGTCTCCGGGAGGCAGGTGTGTGCCAGGCGCATCCTGGGTGCCTGTTTTATTGCTAGGAGCCCCGCCCACCCCTCGTGTTCTGCTTGTGGGTGCACTTCTGCGTCTGGTCGGCAATGCAATTACTGGCACCGTGGGAGGTCTGCAGGTTCAAAGCTAGCAATGAGAAATGTAGTTCACCCCTTTCAGAAACGGGGGTTTGGTTGAGGTGACGACAGGGGTGTTTCATAAAAGGAAAACACCGTCAACCCAGAACAGACGAATAAGAACGCGGAGCCCAGTGCCCCTCCTTCTGCACAGAGACCCCCGAGGGGGGAGAGGGCTGAGCCTGGCTGCTTCTCTTCTGCTGTGGCTGCCCAGGACTCAGGTCCCGCGGGAAGGGGGCAGTCATCGAACGGTGCCACCGAGTTTTCCCGAAGGTTCATGATGACAGCAACACTTGTGTGGAGCAACTTGGGGCAGATGTGGGGTCAAAGTAGAGGCCTCGTGTTGACTTGGGGGGCACCAGGGGCATCCTTCCGGGTGCCTTGCTTGAGGCTGTTTTGTGTTTACGTGTCAGGGCTGTGGGTTGGGGGGACTGTGAGAATGAGCTGCAGGGACACGTGTGCTCCTTTGCCAGCCCTGCACTGCCCCGGTTGCAGACTTGGAGGAGCAGTGTGGCCAGGGACTGGACGTGTCTCGCTGCGGGGGGTGCTCGGAGGGGTTGTGAGGAGGATCAGGCCCCCGCTTGGGGGGCTGACTGCCCTGACTTTGTGGTGCTCCTCCCCTTTTCCGTGTGCAGACGGCTGGCTGGGGCTGGTTGATTCAGTATTTGAGACATCATGGGGAGGACTCCAGGGAGGATGAGCAGTAGGCAAGTAGGAAGACAGAGAACCCCACGATGTGGACAGGTACATGGGAGGAAGTCCTGGTGGCCCAGAGGTGGCCGAGCAGGGCAGAGGAAGGAGGAGATGGGGAGGAGGGCTGTGTGTGGGCAGCACGTAGCATTTCCTTTGTGAAAACTCAGGTTGTAACACTGTGAGTGGCACACAGCAGGTGCTCAAGCAATGTATGTTAAACTGAACGGAATGGAACCAGAGTCTGGTTCCGGAGGTGGACCCTAGCATCATTATTTCAGAAGGCCTGACCGTGTCCCTTTCCTGTCCCAGAGCCTGGCCTGGGACCGAACCCCAGCCGGTGCCTGTCCCTGGCCATCACCCAGGCTCTGGAACCAGCTCCCGCGGAGTCGGCGGCGGGGGGCCCCCTGGAACTCCCCGAGACTCCCCACTCCTTTTATTAACTCGGTGTTGAGGGAGTCACCCATGCTGAGGAAGGAGGGGAATTAAAAATAATGGGGTGTGTGCGTATCTGTGAAAGTGAAGATATAAAGGTAAACGCTACCATGAATGAGGGTATTATTTTCAACTCAGTGATTCCAGTTTTCTGTACGTTTTAGGTCTTTTCTGAATCACTGGGCCACTCAGCCCCATGTCAGAAATTTATTTGTGCTAATCAAATTTTCAGCTACTCACTCTGTTGCAAGAAGTCTCCTTTAGCCAAATTTGTGTGTGTCAGGGTGTGTGTGTGTGTGTTTATTTTCATATATTTATAGATTGAAAATCAGACTTTGACTTTCCATTGTTGTCTGTCTCTTAACTAACTTAAAAGCTTTTCCCTGAATCCTTACCGAGGCATCTTTCTAGAAAGAAACTCTCTGAGTGGGCTAGGCAGAAATTCACACACACACACACACACACACACACGCACACACGATTCAGACTCACTGACAAACTGCAAGAAAAAAAAATAATACCCAACGATCCAGAAACCCAGGAAAGAAACTTTCAGTTTTCACTTCCAAGTTTGGCAGCCTGGTGAACTTGAAAGGTTAGCTATGAATAAGCATAATCAGATCTTTCTTTTTGTCCATATTTAATTCAAATGAGACAGCTCCGTGTTGACTTCTAATCCAGAAAGGCCACCCACCATGGTGGCGCTCCCAGCCAATGAAGCCGGCTGGCGAAAGCTTTCTTAAATGGTGCTAATCAGCCCAGAGAGGCCTGCCCTCTATCCCCATCAGTATTCTATAATTCAGATGTGCTGATAACCTGAAATTGAATGTGTCAGGATGGAGGCCTGTGAAGAGAAGAGGGAACTCCAGGCTAGAGGAACCGGGTGGCTGGAAGACAAGGCCTGGGGGAGTGGGATTCACACCCTCCCTGCCCCTCCCCTGCGCCCCCCACCCCCTGCGTGTGTGTGTGTGTGTGTGTGTGTGTGTGTGTGTGTGTGTGTGTGTGTTATTGTTCGGGGCCAGGGACGAAATGGGAGGTTTCCAGTTCTGAAATATTTATAGGACAGCTTTGGATTTTTGTATATGTTAAATGAATCCACAGACATTTTGGCTGCTAAGGGGTGAATGGTAATTTATGATTAATTTTTTTTAAGCCATGGCTATTTTAGAACCTCGCTCCCACTCTCTCCTGTAGGAGACAGACAGACACGCACACCCACCCCAGTCTGGTGAGCACGTCTCCCAGGAAAGTTTAACAAAAGAGTCGCTATTGTCACTGTCCCAGCCGGCAGCAGTGCAGCTGAGGGTCACTTGCGATTTCTATTTTAAACCTTGATTTTTGCAAAGTTTGTCTTTTGACTGTTCTCATTCTAATCAGGCTTAGTTAGGGGATCCGCTCCAAGCTCCACACCAGGCTGTGAGGACAGAGGAAGATAAACCAGAGGGATTAAATAAAAAGTTCTGGTCTGTCAATAGGCTTGTGTGTGTGTGTGTGTGTGTGTGAGAGAGAGAGAGAGAGAGAGAGACAGAGACAGAGACAGAGACCGAGAGACAGACAAGTGCTGTTTATTGTAAGGCTGAGTGTTCTGAGTGTGGCTGTGTTTGACTTTGCCTGCAACTGGTTGTCTGTGCCTTCCACATCCTCCTTGTGCCCGGACTGTGCGTCCGTCCCTCAGAGGCAAGACTGCCCGCTCCAGCCTTGCTGCGCAGTCCAGGGGAAACATTCCCCCCAGTGCCCCGGTGCTGTCTGCCACCAGCCCCTGCCAGGTCCTATTCCCCTTTGACTTTGCGTATTGATGTCTTGATCCGTGTGGCCGCCACTCTGTCACTGCAACATCTCTACCCCGCCCCGCCCCGCCCCGGCGTTTCTCCAGTCCCCACCTGTGGCTGGTTAGGATGAAGTTGCCCTGTGTGGTCCTCCCTGGTCATGGTACCTGCCATTGTCCTGGTTTGGAGACCTGGGCATGCATCTTGTCTCTCCTGCCACGTGGTGAGCCACTCTGGGGCGGATACAGTGCCAAGATGCCTTCGTACACCGAACCCCCCACCCCCATCCTTCCCTGGCACGGAGCTGGGCAGGTGCTGGGGGATGCATGCAGGAAGAAGCCAAATTGCTTGGTAATGTGTTTCTCCAGGACTTGGGAGCCCCCCGTTAGGACTCCCATATTCAGAGGAGGGGCAGCGAGTGGGCAGAAAGAATGAAGGCATCTGGGTTGTCTTTGTTTACCTTGTCCCCACCTGGTATCACCTCCTTACCTCCCCCTCAGTCCAGGCTGGTTGTGGGGAGCTCTGCCATTCAAGTGAGCACCGTTTTCTTGCACGGTGGCTGCTCTGTCAAAGGGTAAAGACGAGGTCCCTGTGTGTCGCTCCTCTTCTCTGCCCTCATCACCGTCAGGCTGATTGGCACCACATGGCACGCCATCCAGGAGGACCAAGAAGCTTCCCCGCGGTTTGGACCCAGTGGTGGCTTCCCCAAGGGAATGCTTGGCATGTGTTTAATTATTCATCGGTGTTCTCGTCTGTATCTCCCTGCTCCTTGATTGTTTTGTCTTTCCCTAAAAGTATTTATTTGAAATTCTGTGATCAAAGACTGAAAACAAAATAAAGCAGGATATTAAAATGACATTTTTTTTAGGAGGTTGGAATGTCAAGATCATTTTTATTAGAAAAGTTTATAAGACGGAGCCACAAATTATTTACGTAAACTTCATATATCCAGCATAATACTCCCAGCCGTGCTTCTGGTGAGCGATCTTGGCTGGAACACCTGGATTTAAAAATACGTTCTACTCAAGGCAGGGCAAGTTCATTTTAATTAAAATTAACGGATTTTTCTTGATCATATTTTAGCGCGCGCGCACACACACACACACACACACTCACACACATCTGTGTTCGGAATTGATAAAGAAAGAACTCTGGTTAAATAATCCACTTTTGTCTGACAACGGAATCCGTTATAGAGGTGCAAATATGCAGAAAGCTATTTGGAAATGCATCCTAGTAGTTGTCAGGTTTTATTATGCAGGAAGGTGTCATGTTTGTTACGAAGCTGAGTGCAGATGGCAGAGTGGAAGAAATGGATCACTAATTTTAACAATGATTAATGAACAGAGATAGAAAATGAATTACATTGGACTATCGGAGGCAAGAAATATTTTTGTGAAAATTTTGACTCATCTGCTGTGCTGTTCTCTGCAAATTATTTTCAGAAATTCTATATGTTGTCAACAGTTGACTGCATTTTCCATTACTGTCTATTTCTGTTCTTAAGTACTTTTGTGTTATTAGAGATACATAATTTCAAAATACCAATACATTCCTGATTACTTAGAGAAAATATATGTAACAGTGTGACTGTTCCATAGACGTCAGCCATAAAAGTCCTGTTTTATAATAATCTTTCATTCTTCCTCATTTTATCACTACATTAGGAATGTTTGATAAAAAGAAAGGGAGGGGGCGGGGACGCTTCTCGCACATGCAGAATAAAGAAAAAAAAAAAATAGAAGCGGGGGTAGCAATAAAAATGTGGTCCGGTGGTTGATTGTGGTCTTCAGCTGCCATCCACTCTGCCCTTTGTGTCTCTCCTCCGCCTGGCAGGGTGGGAGCAGGGACCCACCCTCTCTCCGGCATCAGTCCTGTCCTCTGTGGGGATTGCCCCAGATAGACTGTGACCCTGTTTCTGTCTGCATTCGGACACAGGAAAGAATCACCAGATCTTGAAGCTGTCCCAGAATTTTTTCCTCCAATAGACCCTTAACTCTAGTCCTATCTGCTCCCGTGGCTCTGGTATTGACAGCGAGTTTTTATGGGGCTTCATGCGTGAGTCTTGTTTTCTTCATCAACCTCATCAGTAATCCTGTGTGTGTGTGTGTGTGTGTGTGTGTGTGTGTGTGATCTACAACTGAATACAGTTTATTTGGTTACAATCTCCATTCTTCGTAGTAGGCACACTTATGTGATGTCTTATATGGAAAAACGGATGGTGATTTTTCCTTTCCCTCCTTTTCTTCCCGCTCTTCCCCATCCCCCCTCCCTTCCTTCCTTCCTTCTTCCTTGTGTGTAGATATTAACCATCCCAGATATGTTGGCTTCAAGGTATCTGATTTTCCTGAGATTCTCTGCAATTGAGAAATGATCTACTAGGGTTTGGATCCTGTATTGCAATTGGTAGGCTCTTAACTTCGTTCATCAGGAGCCCCTTTGGTGGTGACACGATTAAATTTCATGGCTAGCGTTTCAGGATCCCTCCCACTTCAGGGGATCCAGGCACAGCTTGGCTACGCATCTGCAGACCCCGGTACCTGTCCACCGCTCAGCCTGCCATGATTCAGTCCTTGGCTTGGAGGTTAGTTTGTGTTAGACCCTTACAGTATAGACCCTGCACCGTTCTGGCAATTTCTCAGTGTTCCCGCAAGAGGAATTCCCCCGAGACGAGAGGACAGGGTGCTCGCTGACCCTCCCAGGAAGTGCTGGCCGCGGAGGGGTCTGGCTTTCACACGCGGCTAAGCTGCCTCCTGAGAGCTGCCTGGTGTCTGAGCAAATGGACGGTCTATAACGACTTCCTTCTCCTGCAAACGAGCTTTCCAAGTTTCCAACTAGACTGTTTTATTTATGCTCTTGACCTGTGAAAACAAGCAGGCTGTTTAAAAAGCAAAAAGTACTTGCCATGATTAGAGTACTTAGAGTTGAAATAAATTGCCGAATGAAGAGGACATTCCTCGTCGCTCCAGGAGAAAATGTCTCGGAGGTTTTGCTTCCTGAGGATAGTCTGTGGTTCGGTGCATTAGGGCACCCCCATCTCCCTGGCCCCGGAGGGGGGCCCCAAGAAAGCATTCCTGTGACTTCCCCTTTTTTCTGGGTTTAGGTGGCAGACAAATCCTAGCGAACATTTAAAACATGTTTGTGGATGGTTCTGAGTAGTTTGCATATAATTATGGTCCTGATGGGAAAACACTTTGGAAAAACAACTAGTGAAACAATGCAAGTCTTGCTCAGGTTACGTAGCATATGCTAAACACTGAGGAAACACACACAGTCTTTAGTGAACAAGGTAGGGAATGCCCCAGGGAGCCAATTTAGACTGTGACTTAAGGCGAGCGTGGCTTTTCGTGTCTCTCTCTTTTGGCAAGTGTATCGAGTGGCGGCGGTCTCTGGAATTCTCCCGAAGCTGGTCCGCCTGCCCGGGGTGGCCACCTTGCACAGCCCTGTACGAGGTGGGGTGCCGGGGAGAGGGGCATGTAGAGCCTCGTGACTCAGTGAGAGGCTCCGCGTGTGCGGGTCCTGGTGGGGACAGTGGCCGCTGGCGGGGTGCTCGGATAGAGGCCACACTGGGGATCATCTAATGGGGTCAGACAAGGAGGAGGGTAAGCACAGGCAGGAAGGCAGAGGGAATCCTACGATTCATGGTCGGAGAGAACAGGAGGAATAAAAAATAAATTATAGACGATCACGTAAGAGACGAGTTGACTCCTAAAGATAGAACTATCTCTGTGATTCATGGTGGGGGCTGCTGTTGAGGCGGGAAGTCAGGTGGGGATGACCCTATAGGAATAATTCGAGGGTCCTTGGGGTGTGGACTTTTGGAGCTGAGCACCAGGAAACAAGTCGGCGCTCGGGTAACATTCTTCCTTCAGGGAGGAACATCTGGTTCTTGAACCCATGCACGTTGATGTTTCTCAGTTGTGCTCATGAGAAGTTGGTGGCCCGCCTCTCCTCGGGCAGACAAAGGCGCCACTGGCTCACATCCGGTGGCGTGGCCTTTACGTGGCCGTCGTGGAGGCAGCTGGCTCCGAGTGGCTCTGGAGGGGACGTCCAAGGCGATCCTGGTTCTAGCCAGTTCTGGCTAGTTCACAGACTGTTCTGTTTCTTTTTCCACAGTTGTTACCAGCTTTTTTGGTTTCCATTTGTAATTACCTTTGTATTGATCTGAGCGAACTAATCACATCAGACCTGAAGAGTCAAATGATTTGAAGATATCTAGTTTAATGGAAGAATTCATCGATGCCCATAGATAGGTTCGCACACCCAACGCGCACGCTCCTTTAGCCACACTTGTTGGCATTTCCAGGGATGGCCTATTTGATCTGGGGACACCCAGGCGTGTAAGCACAAGACCCAACCGTTTACCGCTCTGCGTGGACGTCGGTCTCTCAGCGGGGGCTCTGAGAGTGCCTTGTAAGCCTCCCAACCCCAGAAATATATATTTAAGTTACCCTGAGTTGAGTAATTATAACAAAATTGCCTATAGCATGAGCTGGAGAATATTCAAGATGTCTGTCATCCTTCTATTACCTCAGGTAAATAACTGATTGACCTTTTTGGGGCTCTGATACTTTACTAATCAGAACCTGAAATCTGTATAACAACACTTCATTTACTTGATAGACAAAAGAACAATTGCACTTGAAGTAATGTGATTTCTAAATAGACACTGCCTGTCAAAAATAAATGCATTAGAAGTAAAATGTAGCTCAAGGAGACAATTAGCAAACAGAGGTGACACCGTAAACAGGTGCACCCATTATTCCCAAAGCTTGTGGCAATATATTCGCGTCTTTTGGAGTGATGGAAGATCATGTGACGGTTTGGTGAATTATCTCTCGGTATCATCTGACTGATGCAGCCGCTGCTGTTGCAGCAGAACATTTAAAAATGCATCTCACAAATTACATGGTAGCTGGGAAAAATGCAGGTTTTTTTTTTTTTTTTTAAGAACAATGCTTTTCTAAAGCAATGCGCTAGCATACGTAATTTTTCATTTGAAAGGATGGCGACCGTTTCATTATGCTGGGTATACAGTCGGTTAGGGTTGTGCAAATTCATTACAATGTTTGTTAATGTATAAAACATTTTCCATCCTGGTTTTAGTGACATTGGATTTTTTTTTTTTTATAATGTGCTGTTTCTGAAACATCTGCCATCCCTTGTTACCTGTGGGCAGAGGAGGGAGAATATACTCTTTCTAAGAATGTTTATAAGATCTTTACCAAAATGGAAAATCTTGGAAGATGAGAAGGAAAGGACTTCCTTTTTTTTTTTTTTTTTCCTTTTCTGTCAGTTGTTAGGTTTGAATTTTCTGGAGTAGGAATTGACCATGAGACAAACGGAGGGACCTGCATTTGGCTGCTGAACAGGCCAGGCTAGGAAAAGACCAGGCTTTCTGGGGACCTTTCTGTCTGGGGGCCTCTGTTTGTCTGCTCTCCAGTGGGTTCTGCCCTCAGAATGCACTTTCCTGAAGATTTCCCCTATTATATTTCATTTGTCATCTTTGCTTTTCTTTCTTTCTTTTCCTTCCTTCATTCCTTCCTTCCTTCCTTGTTGTAGAGTAGGGGATACTTGAGGGAGTCATGGTTCGCCAGTTACTGTTGCTTCTTATTAAGGGTCACAGGAAGACAGTGTGAAATATTTTTACTTGACCTCTAAATCAGTCCACCCTTGACTCTTCCTGGCCTTCTCCAGAAGACCTGGAGAGCCAAACTTAATATGGATTTAGAGGTGACCGTTCAGGGGGACAGCAGCATTTTGATGGCACTGTATGCCCAGAGAGAAAAATGAAGACACCACCACGATCCCCGGAACATTCCTAGCCCCCACATTCCTGCTGGGGAGGCGGCTCATGTCCACTTTGCACCCATGTCCCAGGACTCTCTGAGGCATTGGGGTTTCTCTGTTGGAGTCGGGAGAACCAAGGATGGGGCTTTGTGGGAATATCCAGCTGGAGGAGTGGAGATAGTTTGGGGAGGTCCTTTCCCTTGCCATGGAGGAGCTGTGCCCTGAGAAGCAGGTGCGGGTCTGCCGACCTGGACTGTGCTCTGGAGTCCCGTGGTAGGTCACTTTGTGAGATGAATCGATAAGAACAACAAAGAACACGTGCACAGAAGGAAGGAAGGGGCTGAGTGGGATCCCCGGCCATCGGGATCTCTGCCGAGTCCAAGTGCGCTTTTTGAAGAACAGCCCACATAAACTCCCTGAGAGGTGTTTAGACATCGAGTCGTTGGAGGAAGAGAGGCCAGAGAGCTTCTGCGGGAATCCTCGTCTCTAAACACTAGAGAGATTTCCTGATCTGCACGAGTGGAAATACTCTGGCTCAGGGAGAGAGGCTCACTAGGCTTCCAAGCTGCTCCTTCCCTGTTACCTGTGTTCTTTTTAAAGCAATAGGATTTTTTTATGAGTAGTTTTAGATATGTAGAAAAATTGAGTGTATCTCCCCACCTACATTTCCCCCTGTTATTAACGTTTATGTTAGCGCAGTACCTTAGTTCTAATTGATGGGCCCGCATTCCTACATTATTATTAACTAAAGTCCACTGTTTACATTGAAAGATAACTTTTGGTGTTGTACATTCTATGGGTCTGGGCAAACGTACAATGACATGTACCCACCGCTCTCGTTTTGTACCAAATAGTTTCACTGTCCTAAAAATCCCCCATACCCCCTATTCATCCCTCCCTCCCCCTCTTGGCAATCACAGATTTTTTTTTTTAACTGTCTCCTTTGTTTTGCCTCTTCTAGAATGTCACAGAGTTGGAATCGCACAGGATGTAGTCTTTAAAGATTGGCTTCTTTCACTTAGTAATATGTATTTATGGTTCTGTCGTGTCGTTTCATGGCTCGATGGCTCATTTCTTTCTATTGTTGGGTACTCTTTCATTGTCTGGGGGTGCCACAGTTTATCCATTCTGTTATGGAGAGAAGTCTTGGTTGCTTCCATGTTTTGGCAATCGTGAATAAAGCTGCTATAAACATCTGTGTGCAGGTTTTTGTGTGGATGTAAGTTTTCGCCTCTTCTGGGTAAATACCAAAGAGCACGATTGCTGGGTTGATGGGAAGAGTGTGTTTAGTTTTGTAAGGAACTGCCAAACTGTCTTCCGAGGTGGCTGTGCCATTTTGCATTCCCACCAGCCACGAACGAGAGTTCCTGTTGTTCCGTGTCTTTGCCAGCATTTGGGGTCTGTGTTTGGGATTTCAGTCATTTTAATAGGTGTGTCGCGGTGTCTCATTATTGCTTGCATTTGCATTCCCTTAAAGCCGCACGATGTCGAGCGCGAGCTTCTCACGTGCTTACTTGCCATCTGTAGATCTCCTTTGATGAGGCATCTAGACTTTTGGCCCTTTTTAATGGGGCTGTTTGTTTCTTATTGTCGAGTTTTAAGAGTTCTTTCTATATTTTGGACACTGGTTCTTCATCAGATATGTCGTTAGCTAAGATTTCCTCCCACCATGTGCCTTATCCTTTCCTTCTCTTAATGCTCTCCCTTTGTCGTATGTGTGGAACTCTCAGCCACCTCGGCCAGTGGCCTCTGTTCTCATATGGCCAAGTGGCACCTACTTATGTTTCAGATTTGAGGTTTTAGGACATGTGAAATCAGAGATGCACATGCAATGCGTTCTCAGCTGTGTTTATAAAACTCACATATATATGCAAGCACACACACGTGCACACACAGAAGAATAGAAGAAATGTGCCAAAATATCAATGCATTCACACCAGCTGATTAGAACTATGGATTGTTGTTATTTTCTTTGTAATATCTCGTATGTTCTAGATTTTCTAGAAGGGAGCATATTATTACTTGAATAATCAGTTGTGTACAGGTAAAAAGTAAATGCATTGAAAAAAGCACCACCTGTGGAGGAGATCCCATAGTGGTTCAGTTGAAACTTGGACAACTTTCCCTTTGACTTCAGAGATGATCTCCAGAACCCATATGTCGCGATATTGACGAGAATACAGTTTCTCTAACAACCTGCTTCAGAAAACAAGTGACTTTCTTTTTTTTTTTTAAAGTTTATTTATTTATTTGACCGACAGAAATCACAAGCAGGCAGAGAGGCAGGCAGAGAGAGTGGAGGAAGCAGGCTCCCAACGGAGCAGAGAGCCCGATGTGGGGCTCAATCCCAGGACCCTGGGATCATGACCTGAGCCGAAGGCAGAGGCTTAACCCACTGAGCCACCCAGGCTCAAGTGACTTTCTTATGGCTACAGTTGGCTGTCAAAATGGCCCGCTGTTTTGCTGAGCCCTCACTGGACACAGTGGAAGCCACTAATGCAAACCATGCATACAGTTTTAAATTTCGAGTAGCCACATTAAAAAGGGTTAAAAGGGAGCAGGTAAAAGTGATTCTAAGGCTATATTTTTAGTATATCAAGTATATTATCATGTCAACAAGTAAAAGGTATCAAGACTATAAATGAAACATTTTACACTCTTCCAGATATGATGTGTGTTTTAAGCCTGCAGATCATCTCAGTCTGGACTGGCACTTTGCAGGTGCTCAGTAAACACATGCAGTCAGTGCCTATCAGATTGGACAGGGCAACTTTGTGTGGTGGCTGGATAATCCAGCAGTGTTTGCCAAACAGGGTACCCGAACGGCAGCAGTACCTGCAGTGAGTACAGATTAAAAAGAAAGCAGGTGCTTTGTGCTTTCCAATTATTTTCCATTTCTTCTTCAAGATAAGCTACTTCATAGACACTGTATGATTTGATGATGCTAGGAAGTTTTTTCTGTAGGGGGATAAATATTTTTAATTCGTGCATCGATACTATATAGCCTAAAGCATTTGCAGTTTGGGGATTTTTTTTCTTTTCTTTCTTCTTTGCATTATTGCCTCTCTGGGGGCCAAAGTGGTCTCAGGTGTGCCAGCCCATGGAGTCTTGGGCTGATATGGGACCTGCATTGCCCTTGACGGGGTGAGACAGGGCCAGGTTGGGCAAAGACATTGGGAGAGGCTGCCAGGCCTTGGCTCTCAGAGAAAACAGCCTCTGGGCAGGGCTGGGGTACCCCTTCTGGACCTGTGCCCAGTGACACAGGTTTTGAGCCTTGTAGGAGACATGCGCATCTGGTCTGTGTTTCTTAGCCTAAGAACACTGGCCTACAGAGTGGGTCAGAATTCCCCATCTCAGGATGAGCTGTGGGACCCCATGTGCAGGGTCATGCTCCTGAGGACACAGACAGGAGGGCCGTTGGACGTCTCTGATCAGTGGCCGTGGGCAAGCACGGCTGCCCCAGAGACCAGGCTCTGCGAGGCCGTGTGGCGGGAGGTGTTGCTGGTGCTGGGAAATGCTGCATGCGTCACCAAATCAGGGATTCAGACCCTGGCTCCCCCACTTACCGGTTCTTTACCTTGGGCCAGTTCCTGCCTAGCTGGTGCCTCAGTTTCCCATCAATAAATGACCGTGCTGGCAGCAGTGTCCTCCCTGGGTTGTCATGAGCGCGGCGTGGAGCAATGTGGGTCAGGGTGTAGGGCTCCGGTCGGCACGCAGTAAGGGCTTGGGAGATGGGAGCCAACGCTCTTCCTGAGTTCAGGAACAGTTAGGTCAGCGAACGGATCCCTTCAGAAGTGGGGCATGTGTGTGTGTGTGTGTGTGTGTGTGTGTGTGCATAAACTCTGGCTGTTTCTTGAACTCTGTGTCTTTAGTGGCTCCTGTCTTCCTGTCTCCATCCTGCACCTTCAGCTCGGCCTGAGTGACCAGCGGGAATCGTTTCCCTCCGCCTTCACTTTCCCTCTCTTCTCTTCTCCTTCTCAGGGCTGTTTTGACTATGAATTAATTGTAGGTTGGGGGACTTGCAAGCAAAAATCAAAGCCAATAAACTTCAAAAGGACAGGGGGGACCAGGGCCACCGGGGGAGTGCCAGGGCCCACTGTGTGTGTGTGTGTGGGGGGGGAGACTCTTGTGGCTTTGGGGGAGGGGACGGTGCTTTCCATGTGTCTTCAAAGGGGACACCAAGTGTTTCAGATTGTCACTGAAAAGCTCCGATGCAAAACTTGGGAAATCTGGGTGAGAGGCAACGGGTTCCAAAACAACTATTTCTCTCTTTTGCCAGCAAGCGTGAGCCCAGTGGAACGTAGAGTTAAACTTGGAATTTCTTGGCAAGGGTTAATAATCAATGTAGATCTCCTAACAAAGGAGATGCTGCCTTATTATACTGGGAAAGTTTTTTTTTCTTAACTGTCAGTGAAGCAGTACTAATTATTACTCCAGTGTAAATGAGGTCATTTCCTATTAAGAGAACAAAATGCTTAGCCTCGCCTTGCCAATTCATACCAACTATTTTTCACACATACTCAGCTTTTTAGTTTTTTTTTTTAATTTTGATAAAATCCATTCATTTGTATTAGAAAAGTGTAAACCATCGCAATAATAGTTGCCCATGATTACCCAGATGAGCTTTTGTAATGTGTGGGTTGTTTGAATACCATGTGTTAGCTTTGGAACAATTAGGCAGCTGAATGGATCTTTAAAACAATCAGATACTTTTATCTCACTGAAAAAATACATTCCTTGGATGTGTACTGTTAAACCGTAAATTCCGGGCAACATTAAACTCACGTCACAAGAAGAACTTTCGGATATATGTTGATCAAGGACAAAAAGACATCCAAATATCGTGTCTTCGTGTTTTCATTTTTTTTTATGCAAGCAAAAAGATTTAAGGAATATTGTAGCAAACAAAGGGTAATTGTTTTAGCCCAGATGTTGCTTTTGCACAACAAGCAGGTTACAATGTTCCCACAGAGCTGATGAGCCCAATCAGGGAAATGATTAAAAATTGATTTTGTCCCTGTAATTACAGTATGTAAACTACTTAGCTTGGATTGCAAAGGAAGTGATTTTCTAATTACGTATATACTCTGGTGTCTAATGATTGGTTTTTTGAAGTAATGAAGAGAGAGCACTAACGACTCCTTGGTGTTCTGTTGTTTAAGAAAGACCATCTTTAGAGTAAGCAGCAACAGACAAAGAGTTTAAATTGAATTTTCAACACTGTTAATGTGCACATGGATTTGTTTATTAAAGAGACAGGGAAGTAATTTGATTGGCTCTGAGCATCTTGGCTTTTTTTCATGCTAAAGCATGTAAAAATACATGCACCGGGGCACAGGCTGATGGGAAGAAGCCTCCCCGCTCCGCTTTCATCATCCCAGCGCCTGGGCTGATACCACGGGGTCTCAGGTTCCTGTGAGCATCTGATATCTGTGAATCCTGAAAGCGTTTAGATCGAACAGGTATCAGATAGCTCCTGCATCAAAGTTACCTTTGTTTTAAAATGAAAGAAGAGGCTTCTCTTGGATGCATGTCTAGGCAGCCCAACGCGCTCTGTGTTAGAATATTTGTAGCATCCCATGTGACAGATAGCCTGCATCCTATGACACGGGTCTCTGTGATGGGGTGACCGCTGTCACCCCCCCATATGTGTGTGCCACACGCGCAGCACACACGCTCACCCCAGGACTAGCCGTGTGGCTGCAGGACTGGCTGTAGTGGGTCAGTGTTGGGAGCCGGGGGGCGTGCTGATGGGGATGGAGGAGAGAACTCGCGGAATCCCGCGTGCTCCTTCTCTTCTTCGAGACACTTTGTGGCTGATGAGTCACAGCCCCTCAAGCCCCTCTTCTGGCAGATGTTAGAAGGGGAGACCATTCCTCAGCAGGCGCGACATGCCCTCCAGGAAGGGGACAGTGGCTGCAAGGTGACCCTGAGAGTTTGGTGAGGCCAAGGGATCAGGAGACGCATGCCTTTGGGAAGACCTGTTTGTTACTCGCAGTTCCTAAGAGGAGGGGGTGCCCCAGGCCGTGAGGAGCTACTCAGGGAAGCAGCAGGACTGGTCTGGAAATAGGGAGCCAGGGAAACCGTGAACATGAACCCTTATGGTGCTGAAGGAAGGGCTTGGCAGGGAGGGTGGCCAGAGGTGGGACTGGCTAGTTTGGATCATTTCAGTAGGCTCTAGGGTAGAGGGACTCTCTGGTTGTCTGATATCTGACCCCGGGGTGATTAGGGCAGGGGATAGTCACCCAGTGTGGGAGAGCCTGGTAAAGGAGGGGGAGGTTGGGGCATGGGCTGTGGTCAGTGGGTTTGCCTGTGAGAGATGTGCTCCCAGAAGGGTCATTTGCTCTCTTTAGGGATTGGCTAGTCCTGGGAGGGGCAGTCCCTGCAGGGCCAGTAAGGTCCCAGATGTCAAAGCATCAGAAACACATGCTTACTGCACAGGAGCCCTTGGTGAGGGCTGGTTTGGGAGTGGGTGCCCTGTGTCATCAGAGTCCCTGGCCGTGATGAGCATAGGATGATGCCAGGTCCCTCTTCTTCCTGGTGTCTACTCAGCTAGTCTCTTTGGCTCTCTATGAAATGCATCCTGAATCTACTTGCTTCCCGCCATCATCGTGGCTCCCACCCCATATCAAGCCAGCACCGTCTCTCACCTGGACCACCATGGCAGCCTCCCCACATCAAGCCGGCACCATCTCACATCTGGACAACCGTGGCAGCCTCCCCACTGGTCTCATAGGGAGCTCCACTGCCAGCCCTTATGGTCTGTTTTCCCCACAGCAGCCAGCGTGGTCCTTATTATAATGTAAATCACATCATGTTATCCCCTTGCTCAAAACCTGTCAATGGCTCAGAATAAAACCCAAAATTCGTACCATGTCTGAGAAGAAATGCCAGTCCTCTCCCATTTCCCTGCCCACCATCCACGTTGTCCTGGGTGCATGGAATATCTTGCTGCTCCTGGAATGCACTATCTCCTTCCTACCCCAGGGCCTTTGCACCACTTTGCTTATAGAGTTGTTCCCCAGATTTTCACTGTGCTCATTCTTTCAATTTATCCTGGATTTTTGCTTGTTTGTTTGTTTTTTGTTAGTTGTCACTGGTGAGAGTGGTCTCTCTCTGGTCATCTTATCACAAACCTTCTCTGTCCACATTCATCATTTTCCCTGTCTTTATTTTCTTCTTCGAGCATATTATTCACTAACATTATATTTTGCTTTTTTTCATCTTTCATTGGAAGCTGCTCACTAAAATAGAAGTTCCCCACAGACAGGAGTCTGGCACCCAGGAGGCACTTGGCAGGTGATGGCTAAATGAGACCAAGTCCCTGAGCCTCTTTCCCAGGGAGCACTTCTAACCTGGACTCCTTTCCTGTTGGGAACAACAGCTCTGTTACTTGGGGCCAATGTCATCCCTTAGAGTTCTGAGAGGAGGAGAGTGAGAATCACTCAGTGCTCGGGAATGGAACGTCCAAGTCCATTTTGGCTGGTGGCAGGGTCCCTGTCCGCTAGTGGGCCTGGAGGGTGTTGAGCGTGGGGCTAGGAGAGGTGCTGGAACCGGGCAGGGAAGTTGTGGCCCCACGGTAGTGCAGGCCGGGGAACAGGCTGGAGCCCCTCTTCTGGGCTTCCCTCCAGGACAGCAGGACTGTGAGGCACAGTCCTGGAAGGGCTGGGGTGTTATCTCCAGAGAGCTCCACTTTCGTGTCCCGCTGGCCACACCCTTCTCCCACGGAGCGCTGAGGGAGTCCAGCTGGCTTTCTTGCCACTGCAGAATCCTTTCCTGATGCTTTCCTGGAAGGAAAGCAGTTTATCTGGCTCCCATCTGCCCCAGACTGCCCAGAGCCCTCAGCGGACTGCAGGACTCCTGCCACAGGGCCTCCAAGTGAGCCCTGGGAGGGCCGGCCCTCGCTCTGTCCTGGAAGGCACTGTGCTCCAGGGGCCACATTGTAACAGAGCACCGACCTGGGGAGGGGAATTGAACCAGCTCCCCTCCTTTCCTTCCATCCTCCCTGCTGGCCCTTCGTTCCATAGGAGCCGGGACCTTCCCTTCTCTCTTCCCTCCCTCCACCCACCCCACAGTTACTGAGCTCCAGCCCTCTGCCAGAGATGAGGCACTAGGAGGTGAATGGGACACAGACTTCTCCCCCGTGAGCTGGAAAGACACACAGGGACCACCCTCAGCGTGGCATCTGGCACTTGGCAGGACCTCGGTAAATGGTAACTTGTTGCTAGGATGGTCTTCCAGCCGCCATGGTGTTGAGTGAGAGACAGGTGTGTAATGACCATGGTAGGCAACATGTTGGCCTAGAGGAAGGGTCTTTGCGTCAGACTTGGGGCTTATTTCCAAGAGCCCTGGTCATGGCAGGGTTGCTATGTCTCTGCCCCTGTCTTGACTTGCCAGGCACCCTCCCTTTCAGCACCCATGGGCCCAAGTCTGGGAGGCTGGGCTTCTGCCCCGTGAAGGTTATCAGAGCTTCCGCATCTCCCCTGGGAGGACTTGGGAAGGAGGAGAGGGCCCCCATCCCTTGGTGAGGGGCCCATGCAGCTTTCTCCTTCCAGCCTTGGCTAGCGAACAGGCTGGGCCCTTGAGTGGGCACTGCTTGGCCTGTAGAACTCGTAGGGATGGGGCCGCAGTGCCGGCCCACCGCGGGCCAGGCCAGAGCTGCCTGCCACCTCCCACTTTCTTCTGTTGTCTGTGCCCCCCTGCCTTCCTGTCCTCCCCACTTCTCTTTAAAGTCTTTCTATCAGAGCTTTCCACCCCCTTCCTTCCCTTGGGCTGCTCGAAGGGGCCTTGGAAGTGCCCCAGGTTCTAACAGACCCAGCCCCCCCCAACACCCTGTCCTCCCTCCCCTTTTCAAAGTTGCTGCCCGCCCCTGCATTTTTCCTAGAACCCACACTCCTCGCATGTCAGGGTCTCTGAACCTTTACCCGCCCCCACCTCCACCTCTCTGTCCACCGAGGCCCTCCTCACTGGATGAGCAGGTGTGAGCTCCCTTTCGGGTGCCGCTGGCCGAGGGTGGCCCCACGTGTTTGACAGGACAGTCAGGGGTTATCCATTTACAGCAGGGGGGATTTCAGGCCCCGAAACTTGTCCATGGAGGTGATTCTTTTGGTGAGATGGCTGCTCCCCACCTTGGCCTTGGCTTGTGCCGTGCTTTTTGCTGCCTTTGTGATCTGCCCCTTCCCACCTTTCCTCAGATCTGGTGGTAGCTACACCCCACTGGGCTTGTGGGCACTGTCTCCTGGGTGGCCCTCTCCACCATCCCCTCCGTGGGGGTCCACGTGGGAGGCAGGGGCGAGGGGAGGCCCCCCGTCAGGGACCTGTTTCTGGTTATGTCACCGTGTTTTCTCTAAATGCAAGTTCCTACTTGCACCAAGACCGCTGTTTCTTTCTCTGAGTGAGACAAACTTACTGGACTGGGGTTTTCCTTCCTCCCAAGGCCACATCGAGAGCATCAGTGGTCTGGTGTGCTCCCCTTTGCCCACCTGCGGTGGCCATAATGACATGGGACAGTGGGAGTCGCCTCTAGATGGTTCAGAAAGGTCCCAGTGGCACTAAGTCAATTTTCTTTCCTGAGATTCCAGTATGGCCTCTGAGCACAGGTTCTGCCGCTATCTCAGCAGGAAGCTTGTGGGGCTCACCCGGCCGAAGCGGGCCAGCCACTTTTGGATACCGCCCCCCGCCCCCATCATTCGGGAGAACCCTTCCAAGGGCACAGCTCCCCGTGCAGCCGCGGAGCTTGCGCTGGGGCCACGACTGTTTCAGGGCATAGGAGCTCCCATCACGGCCCCAAAGGCAGATGGCCGGCATGTGATCGATGGTGGGAAGCCAGGGGTCAAGTGGATGTGGGACACCCCAGGTGAAGTCTCCCGTGTTCTTCCCATCACTGGCAACCAGAAAACTTCTATGTGAACAGCCCCTGGAGAATGGTCCTAGAATTTTGCAAACCATAAGGCTGAGTCTCTCCCCCCACCTCTCGCAATCCCCTCCCTAAAAATTGTCTTGTGAGTAAAGCAAGTAAGTCTTCACAGAGCCAGTTGGGTGCCGGGACGCGCTGTGCCCATCCCTGGGACAGACCAGAGAAAGCACAGCATCAAGCATTTGTTTTTCTCTCTCTCTCTCGATTTTAACTTTGAATGATACAGAAAAAAACAAATTGCAGAAGCTAATCTTTCTGAGAGGTAAGGAGGGGGCGAGAGAGACTTGTGATTTCTTACCTTGTTGCAGATGGTTGAGGTGTCAACTTCCGCTTTGTGTCTCGAGGTAGGCAGGTAGGAATTAGTTTACAAACAGCAGTGTCCCTGTGACACTTTGAGGAAACACTTTCAGCACTCAGTCAGCCAACACCTTTTTGGTTGCCAGAAATCCGTGTTGGAGTTGGATGGACTGCGGGATGCCCGTGGCTTCATGTGCAGATTTCGTCATCGTGGGCTGGGGCTGCCACCACGGGTTCCCCGAGTGCGTCTTCTGGTTTCCCATTCCTAGACATGCCCCTGAGTCCCTACTGGAATTCCGCTTCTGTGATGCCCGAATGTACAACTACGGCGTCAGCCAAATGTAACTTCTCAAGAGGGAACTTCTGCTCGTCCTTTAAAATCCTTCTGTAATTGGATTCTGAATTGCACTGGACCGGGAGAGGCTGGACCCAGGGAGCGGACTGGAGATGGCAGGCTGAGGCTTGGCTTGGCCCCTGTGGGCAGGCATCTTGGCGTCCCCCCCAGGCCCCCCATCCTGTCCGAGCGTGTCATAGTGGAGGAGCTCCTCTTGCGGGGCTTTCTTCAGTAATGAGACAGGAGAAAGTCAAATGCCTGACTGGTCCTTTTCTGGATCTTGGTATGGGAGTGGGGACAGATGCCACACGACGCCCCAGAGCCTGGGTCAGTGTCTGGTTCTGGTTTGGACGCACTGAATGCCGCCTTGGGCATGGAATGCCTGTTAGGAACACAGGATCACCTGTGGTCCATTGGAATTTGGTTGGAATTGTGGTCTCCTGAAGGGAGCTCCTTAAATCAGAGAGAAAAAGAACCCCTCAATTCCTAACCTTTAGAATCTAAAAGGGAGAGAGAGAGAGAGAGAGAGAGAGAGAGGAGAGAGTGAGCCAGCCTTTATTTGCTTATTTGCTTGCTGCTTCTGTCCCATCTGGACAAGAAATGGTTAGATGCCCCGCCCCCTTCTCTTTTTGCAGGTGGCAATTTCCCATTAAAAGGAGCTGAGCAAATTGGGTTTATTGCGGCAAGGGTCACATAGTTCCCATTTTTAAATTGCTCAATGAATTGGGGCAGTGGGGCTATTAAATATTGTTAGACTCTCAACTAGCCCTGCAAATGGTTACCTTGGACGAATGCTGTTTACCTGTCTTGTTGACGTCGATATGTCCGACACGGAGACTTGCTAACACGTCCTATTTTTGCAGTTCCGGCCCACCACGGCTTTAAGAATACCCTTCAGCCAGGAGGGAGCTCCGTTGCTTTAAGACTCGCCTGGTAAGGAACATCGTTCTGTAGTTCGTTGAAGTGGTGTCTGTCTGTGAGTGTGTGGGCTGTCCAGGCTGCCCTCGCTGGGCTGGAGCCCTCTGCGCTGGGTGAGAGTTCTCCCAGATGCTCCCTTCTCCCCCAGCCTGGACTGAGATGGGTTGTGGAGAAGCTTCTGGATTCAAGGGTCCCTGGGATGGAGTGTGGCTCCCGGGGCTTCTAGGTGGGATGAATGTATGGTGTCAAGACATGTTCCGGAAGTCTCAGCACGGGGTCCCAGAAGGGGCAAAGCTCCGTAAGGGTGACTTCTTTCTCTCTGTGTGACATCCGTAAGAGTCGCTGTCCACCAGCTGGCAGGTGGAGCAGGAGCTGGTGAGGCTGTGGCACCACCTGTGGCTCGTTGCCCCATCACCCACGGGGCGGCTCCGTGGCCTGGCCCCATCTTGGAGGAAACTTGTCCCAGAGCAGCTTCATGTTTGTCATCTCAGACTCAAGATCACGGACTCAGTGATGGAGGGTTTTCCTGGCCTCGAAGCTGCTAAAAACTTACAGCACAAACGAAGGGGCAGGTGCCTGTGTCTGATGCCCGCAACCTCCTCATCCGAGCTCCCTGAGATATATCTCTGTAAACTCAGCCTCGGATCTCATTAGCCAAGCCCACCTCCCCCTGACCATGGGCCTCAGAGGTCACTACACAACCTCGGAAATTGATAGCGGAATTATGCACTCAGAAATTAATTTTACGTTGTACTGAATATATCTTTTTTTTTATTGTGACTTTATCTTGTTGAGAAAGTGCTTACTTCTGATTTTGTGGATATTACTGACCATGGATTACTTTTATTTTGGTTTTTACACAACAGTTATATTAGAAATTTGCTGTTTTATTCTTACCTTCTTAGTAAAAATCCTTTTATCACACAATGGGTAATTTATATCCATTACCAGGCCTTTCAATCCTTTTCAGTGGGGCTGTCAGCGCCGTTGGCACAGTAATGATTAATGTGATCTAATAATAGCGTGCCATTATATTACCTTAGTAAAACATGTACCAACATCCTATTCGGATCTACCAAATTCATAGCTTCCTATAATATTTTTGTTGAAAGACAGGATTACTATTTTTCAAAGCTGATTTTTTCCCCTTTAACATATTTAATGAAATTCACAATTCTCTGCCTTAGTAATCCGGGCATGTGATTGGGTTCGGTGGGTGAATGTGACATCTGTAAGTAGTGTTGTGATTTGTCAGGGAGAGGTGGGACAGTCTCAGAGACCCGCCACCGGCCGATCCTGGGTTGTTTTGCCTCGAAGGAAAGAAATTGCTGGGTTTCCAGTCTCTTCTGACACGTAATAAGGAAGGTGTGTTTTAGATCAAAAGGCAAAAAAGTAATTTGACTCGAAGAGTCCTTTCTTCCTCTCCTGTTTTCTCTTCGTTCCTGTCACCTGCCTTGGTCTGCTGGTGAATAAGAGGGTAACAGAGCCAGTGGGAGCAGCTTCAAGCTGTTTTTTTTTTTTTTTTTTTTTTTTTTTTTTTTCTGGGGTTTGCCTCCAGCCTCCATCTCCAGCTTAGCCTCTCTGGATCTGAGGCCGTGCTGTTTGGCCTCAGCACTGACATTGTGCTGGGTAACTCTTCGCTCCGGGGGCCCTCCTGTGCATGGTCAGACGTTCAGCAGCGTCCCTGGCCTTCTTCCACTCAGATGCCAACTGTATACCCAGCTCCCCGAAGCTGTGACAACCAAAAATATCTACTGAAATTACCAGCCATCCCCTGGGGGCCACAACCATCCACAGGTCCGATGGGTTTTGGGTGTGAGGGGATCTCACTCCCGCTGGAGCTCCCATAGAGCTCTGGGGTCCTTCTATGGGACATCTTTGGTTTTGGCAGGGAAGATGTGGGGATGAGGGTTACACACTGCATCCTTTTCCTGGCGGAAACCCAGGCTGCTTCCTTCTTTCTCCTCCCTCCTCTGTCCCAGAGCCTGGCCCCAGCAAGGGTCTGAATCTTAGCTTCTTCCACTTAAATCCCATTATAATCACGACTGTGATTGATAACATCCCACCTTTTCAAAGGGCTTTAAAATCTGTGTCAACCAAGGATGACATTATTGGAGCGCAGGCGAGATGTATTCAAACAATTACACACTCAAATCGAAATGGGAAGGTTTGTCCTTCTATTCTGATGCCTTTGTGACGTGGCTTTCACCAGCGCCTTGGCCCCGCAGCCCCCAAAAGCTACAGCAGGAAAATGCATGGGGAGGAACAGGTTTTGCCCTTGATACCACTCAGCTCTGAAAGAGTTTGAATATTTGGGCTTCTTAGAACTAGAGGGTAGGGGGGGAAGGAGAGGTTGTTGAGCACAGGAGAGAGAGAGAGAGAGAGATCCTTGCTTTTGATTCAGAACAAAAATTACTGCTGCAACATTGGCTCGAAATATGCAATCAACTGAAATCAGGAAAAGTATTTTGAATACAAAATTTATATTGAAATACTTGAATCTTGATACGTGTGCATCCACATACATGTATATATTTAAATCAAGGAAGAGAAGGCGAAAAATAAAGCTTTTGTCATAAAAATATTGCTTGTAGTATTTGCCCTCAAATGATTTCTGCCACATTGGAATACATTTTTGTACGGTTAGCATTTCCATAGAAGACACTCTTGTTTGCAACAGATTCTTGATGATAACAACAAATGAGGAAATGGCTCTGATTTACCTTTGTTTTAGGAGGATTTTAAATACATTGTGATGTTTGGTGTAGGAAGTGTTTTGGTGACCCACCCCTACTTTTCTGGTTTCTGGTCTGTCTCTCTCACTGCAGCATAAACCTGGTAAGAGTGGGGCCTTGTGTGTGTTCTTCAGCGTTGGCTTTCCACGTTCCTGAAATGGTCTCTGGTGCATAGTAGGTTCTCAGTAATACTGATGACTGGCAGGATGGATTGCTGGGTGGACGGATGGGTGGATTGATCGATGAATGGAGGGATGGATGGATGGATGGGTGGATAGATGGGTGGGTAGATGGATGGGTGAATGTAGATGGATGGATGGATGGAAAGATGGGTGGGTAGATGGATGGAGGGATGAATGGATGGATGGATGGATGGATAGATGGGTGGATAGATGGATGGATGGATGGATGGATGGATGGATGGATGGAGAGATGGATAGATGGGTGGATTGATAGATGGATGGAGGGATGGGTGGTTGGAAAAATGGATGGATGGGTGGATGAATGGATGCATGCATGCATGGATTGTTGGGTAAGTGGATGGGGAAATGGATAGAGTTCTATCTCAAACCTGAATCAGATCTTAGAATAGTAAGCCTAGCAGTCCAAATGAAATCCCACTTTTTACCATCTCTTCACCCCTTGCCCTCTTAAACAATTTTTTTTACATCTAAATGGTCAGTTGTACAAAGACATTCTTATTAGTTCTTCTTTTTAATCCAGTTTTTATTTATTTTATTTTTTTTTAAAGATTTTATTTATTTATTTGTCAGAGAGAGAGAGAGCGCGAGCACGAGCACAGGCAGACAGAGTGGCAGGCAGAGACAGAGAGAGAAGAAGGCTCCCTGCCGAGCAAGGAGCCCGATGTGGGACTCGATCCTAGGACGTTGGGATCATGACCTGAGCCGAAGGCAGCCGCTTAACCAACTGAGCCACCCAGGCATCCCTTTAATCCAGTTTTTAAAATAGAAAAATATGTTTAGGACTGTGCCGGGCAATCTCTGTAAGCTGAAACCACATGGGTGCCTTGTTGTATAAACATCTTTAGACATCCACAAGGGCACATACACAGAGGACAGAGACTGAATGCCTGGAGGCAGAGCAGGAGAAGGTGACCCCTTTCAACGTGGTACATGGACAAGGAGTTTATGAGGCTCAGAAGACTTTCTGTCCAGATGACTAGCTGTCTGTGTCCTGGATGAGACTCTAATTTATATTATATTTCCTGTTCTTCTAGACGCTCTCGTGTGTCCTCTGCAGATTCTCCATGCCTGATCTCTGTGGGACTGGGCAGTGCCTGGCCATGTGGGGTCAGCCATCCCGAGGAGACAGGCTGAGGCTCCGGGTGGTGGGGCTCCCAAGGCCTGGTACAGTAGACACTATCTGCTGGAAACGTATTCCCAGTGATGAGGGTAAAAGTCATCACCTGCTTGACTTGTAACTTACTGTACAACAAACATCATAGCCTCACTTGTGTAAAAACCATACAACAGGAAGAGAGACAAATGACCCCTAGACCCGGCAACCTATAGCGAAGTTATGGACTCTGGAACCTCAGGTCTCCTGGTTAGAACCCTGGCTCCCCGTGTGTCAAGGGACTCAGTCTTGTGCCTCAGTTTTGTCATCTGTAAAGTGGGAATGACAATCATGACAACGTAGCAGATTACACAACTAATCTATGAAATGTGCTTAAAACGACGTCTGGCTCCAAGTAAGTGTTTGTTACACACGTGTTGGTGCTGTTCATTCGCGTTTTCTCTGCTTGGTCAACTTTCCCCCTCTCTCTATTTATTCCAGCTTAAGGAAAGTATAGGCCATTTTCAGATAATGAGCCTTTTCCCCTCAGACTCATACCAGAGCGAGGAACCCCCTCCCTGGCGCTGCCCGGCGTGCGGTCTTGCCGGCACCCCTGGGGCCCGCGGTGGTTAGCCAGTTCACAGAGCTTCTGAAAGGTGGTGAGTTTCCAGAGTAAGCTTCCCCTTTGTCAGGGAGCAATGTTGACACGCCACTGGGCTTTGGGATTTACTTGGTGTTCGGGGAGCGCATTCCTGGGATGGCTGCCACGTGGTCGTGGTGGGTGGGAACAGCTGGCTCCTGAAAGACAGGGAGCGTCGTGGCTTTCCTCTCCCACCCCTTGTGAGCCGGCCCGCTTCGCATCATGACCCCATTTTATATTTTCGGCGTCCACTGAAATTTAACGTTTTGGTTTTGGTCCATTATATATGCAAGGATCTTGCTGATAAATACATGTGTAATTGTTCCGTTGGAACCACTGCTCGTCAGCGACAACATATAATTAAACTCACCCTTGTAATCATTGAACTTTTCCGTCCCTGACAAGATCACTGACCACGCCAGGGAGGGTGTGTCTCCTTGTGTGAGCCCCGCAGGGGCCCGTGTAGCCTCGCCTCCCCATCCCGGCCCACAGGGTGTCCCTGGCGCATCTTAGGGCGTGCTCACACGTATGCACATGTGCACTTCCCTTAGACAGTCGGGTGCCGGTGCCGGATGGAAGTGTGGGGCTGTAGAGCCTGGGGGTGCCTCTGTTTTTGTTGTCTATGCCCAGGTGATGACGGGGCCGGAGTGGGTGCTTGGTAGACTTGAATGAATATTCTTAGAAAGTCCTTCACTTGCCTCTGAGTCCTCTTTTCACATACAACCTTGGGATCCTTCCCCTCATTTTCTTTTTTGGGGTGATGCTTACTGCATTACTTTTATGCCCTAGGCCAGGGGTTGGTGAACTATGGCCTGTGGGTCGTACCTGTCATGCTGCCTATTTTTTAACACGTAAGAAAACTTCTACGAATTGTAATGAAATACACGTAACACTTACTATCTCTTTCTATTAAACATGTAACTTTTTCAAGTGTTCAGATCTGTGGCATTAAGTTCACTCACACTGTTGTGCAAACTTACCCACCGTCCATCCTCAGAGCTTTTTTGTTGTCCCAAGCAAACTATGTACCCACCCAACAATAAGTCCCTATAACTCTCCCTCCAGCCCTTGGAAACTACTGTTCTACTTTCTGTCTCTGTAAACTTGACTATTCTAGGTATCTCATAGAGGTAGAATCATAGGGTACTTGCTCTTTTGTGACCGAATTACTTTGCTGAGCATAATGTCCTCCAGGTTCATCCACAATGTGGCAAATGACAGGATTTCCTTTTTTTCTTCCAATAATTTTTTTAAGCTTTTATTTATTTATTTGATACAAAGAGAGGGCACAAGTAGGCAGAGCAGCAGACAGAGGCAGAGGGAGAAGCAGGCTCCCTACTGAGCAAGGAACCTGATGTGGGGCTTGATCCCAGGACCCCGAGATCATGACCTGAGCTGAAAACAGACGCTTGACTGACTGAGCCACTCCAACGCCCCAGGATTTCTTTTCTTTTTAAGACTGAATAATATTGCACTGTGTGTGTGTGTCTATGTGTGTACAAGTGTGTCTGCATGTGTGTGTGCATCTCTGTATGTATGTGTGTGTGTGTGTGTGTGTGTGTGTGTACATGCCACATATTGTTTACCCATTCATCAGTGGACACTTGGGTTGTTTCCTTGTCTTGGCTATTGTGGATAATGCCGCTATAAACGTGGGCATACAAGTATTTCTTCAAGACCGTGCTTTCAATTTTGGGGGCTACATCCTCAAAAGTGGGATTGCCAAATCATATGGTAGTTTTATCTGTAATTTTTTTTTTTAAAGCATCTCCATAGCTGCTGTACCATTTTGCCTTCCCAGGTCACGAGGATTTCAGTGTCTTCACATTCTTCCCCATGCTTGTGTTCTGAATTGTTGAGGGCCGCCCTCCTGTTGGGTGTGAGCTGGTAGGTTCTTGTGTTTCTGCCTGTTTTTGTAAGTGTCTGAGCTAAGAACGGCTTCTACATTTCTAAGTGACTGAAAAGAATCAAAAGAGAAACAATGTCCCATGACACGTGAAAAGTAGATGAAATTCAGACTTCAGTGTTCGTACAGAAGATGTTCTATGGAGCCAGCCCCCCCCCCCATTCATTTATGAATCACTTGTGGCTGCTTTCTTGCTGGACTGATAGGCTGTGTGCCCTGCCAAGCCTACAATATTTCTCACTTGGCCCTTTATGGAACATGTTGGCCAGCCCTGCACTGGGCTAAGACCTTGTGAGCCCTCATCTGGCTTAATCCCCCAAGCAGCCTACTCTGCAGACAAAGAAACCGAGGCTCACCAAATGTAGCTAACTTGCCCCACTGCCGCAGCTGAACACGGCCAAACCAGGAGGCACGTGCTTGTCCCCGTGACCCCTATGTCTCACACTTGTCACCATCGCCATAAACGTGATCATTGGGAACGTACTCTGTTTGGGGATCACTTGCTAGGGTTTTTGCAAGTCCGAGGTCAGGTCCTGGTTGAAAAAAAAAATTATATCAAAATGTGGTGTTGTCATTGGGAGAAGTGGCAAATTTAGGGAGGAAACGAGGACACGAGGTGGTGCGAGGGAGGTGGGCTTTCCTTGGTTTCTTATATTTGAATGCAAAGACGTGTGCCCTGTGCCCCGTGGCGGGATAGGCTTTCAACCTTGCTGAAGCAGGACATGGCTCTGGGATGCCTGCATGTCTACACACGCAGCGTTTCCTCGGGATTAGAAAGAAATCGATAACTTCTTCTTGCATTAAAAAAGTGAATTATTTTCCCAACCCAAAGGAAAGAAAGCCAGGATATACAGGAGAACGTGTTGATTGATTCTTTCCCCTTTACTGTTGAGATCACATGCTCTGTGGCATGAATCCTAGCATAGAGATCTTGGGCTGGCCCCAAATCTTTTCCTCCCAATGTGGAGGGATCTGCTGTCCCATTTCCCAGGGACTGTCTCGGCATCCCTTCTAAATCTCGGGCTCAGATGGTCAGCTGTTGCTCCTGAGGGATCACGCAGTTATCGCTCCCTGCCTCCTCCCCTCCTTGCATCCCTCTCTGTCCCCCAGGATGGGTGCACTTGGTACCTGGAACTTTCTGGCCTTTCTCCATGCAGAGGACCAAGCATGAACAGTGATTTGTTCTTTCTCCGTTGGAGAGGAAAGTCTCTGTTGATCTTACATATTTGTGTGCGTTACGGAAATAATCTGTCAATCCAAGCTTTGGAGATGTTGGAGGACTCTAGGGAATGGTTGGCCTTGGGTCTGTCCCCAGCACGGCGATGTGGTTCTCCTGCTCTGTTTGGGAATGCATGACATTTCCTCCCTGTCACTACTGTATTTCAACAGTAGGTTTCGTGCTGTTGCAGTATGAAACACAGCAGCATTTTCCACGAACTCTTGGCCGTGGCTTCAGCCCAGCAGAGCTGGGCTCCTACCCTTACAACTTTCTGGCGCAACTCATTTTGCACAAAGGAAAGTATGATAATCGGGGTTGTAGGATGATAATGTGATCGGCATGTTAGCATACCGTGAGAAGGATAGCAGTGACTTTGGATTTGGGGTTTTGTGGTTACAAATGTGCAATGGTGCCTGATGCAAAGGGACTGCACCTAGTAGGTGCTTAGGAAATGTCCAAAGAATGAATTGGTCTGGAAATGGCTTTGTGCCTGAGAGTAAGTGGGAGAGTAGAATGATAATGGGCTTTGGAAATGGCGATATCTATGATTTTTTTTTTTCCTGTTTAAAGATTAAGTTTGGGTCTGTTCATGGTGTCTGGCCGCCCATAGACCAGTAGGATGGTCCACAAACACATATGACCTTGAGTGTCCTGCCTCTTCTGGCTCTGCCTGGCCTGATCTCTTGGTCACTCTCTTGACTAGCAGCTGGGCCTTGACTCAGCACCTGAGTCCCTGTGCTCAGCCCTGGTGGGTAAGATATGAGCCCTTCCCCCACCCCAAGACTGAGAAACATGCAGCCCAGAGGGGAGGGAACATTGCAGGGATGGAGTGGTGTGTGTATGTGTGTGTGTGTGTGTGTGTGTGTTTGCCGGGGCCAGTGGTAGAGAGGTAGATGTGTTGAATTTTCCCTACCCCGAAGACATTTTTTATTTTCTTCATGGAATATTCCAAGAAGATACTCAAGTCTTCCTCATATTCATGTGTGTGGATTGTTTCACGTCTAAAAGCAGTTAATAACACAGAATGATGCTCTTGTGAATGAGCAGGGCTTAACTGCCGAGTTTCTGTCCCTTAACAAAATATAGCTGAAGAAAATATTGATAGTAAAAACCTAAGTCTGGTGCATGCTCGGATCATCCCCAGGTTTCTGTTTCTCCTCGCTAGGCCCCCAGATGCGAGTTGCTAGACACGTAACATCCCCAATACGATCCGGCCTCCCGTAACTAGAGTGGAAGTCTTCACGAGCGGCACGCTCCCTGGAAGGCATGCTGGGAGTTTGCAGAATGCCCGGGGGGAACCACTGCCACCCCAGACACCACTCAGCCACTGCTGCCCTCTGTGAGGCACCGTCTCTGCCCTGCACACCCCCGCCTCCTCTGAGGCCTCAGACTGAAGGCTGAGAGAAGGTTCCAAGGGAAGGCGGAGGCAAGCACGCTTGGCTGGGGACTGTGCAGACATGGCGAGGAGGGCCAGCCTGGGTGTGAGGAGGCTTTTCCGATCCTCCAGCAGCTGCGGTAGGCAGGGTGCCCCGTGAAGCCTCAGGTTCCCACCTGGTGTTGGTGGGCCAGGGTGGGTGTGAAGAGTTTGGACCACATGGTGTCCGTGGTTCTTTCCACGTCTTACACAGAACCACCTAGACCAGGTGTCGGAAATACACACAGTGCTGGGATTGTGGTTAACGTGTGGGCTCTGACTCTAGGTCTGGGGGACAGAGATCCACAGACCCAGTGGTGTCCCGGGCCATGTGGCTGCTGCCCCCAGGGAGCGGCACTGTGGGCTGCCAGGGGCTACATGGTGTTTCTCCGCCCTGGAGGTTAGGAGCCCCTGGGGGGCGTCGGCGACCCATCGAAGTCTGGACCCCACCCCGGAGCAATCCAATCAGCCCTATGATCGGAGTGAGCCACCGCCCAGGGGATCTTCACTGGCAGGTGTCACCGGCACGTGGAGGGCTTATGAAAACAGAAATCCACATTTTCTGATAGAAGGTCTGAGGTGGGGTCTGAGAACATGAATTTCTAACAAGCTCGAGGCAACGTCACTGTTGCTGTTCCAGGGGCTGAACTGTGCAAACCCCCAGTGTAAAGTCCTCAAGTCAGCCCCTAGTGGGTGCACAGACCATGAAGGTGTGGGACTGAGGGCTCGGGGACCCACCGTCCGCTCCGTCCGGGGCCAGGCTCATCTGCTCCGTGCAAAAAGCTTCCTTGTCCAGCTTTCCTTTGCACAATATTTCTGGGCAGAAGAAACATGTTTGTAAATCTCTGAGGTAAAGGCAAGACTTGTAATCATGGGACGGTGACTATTGCTTCTGCAATTGAGAGGGAAACCGGACAGGTTCCAGGGTCCTCTTTGCTGCCAGGAGTGGCCCTCTTTGGCCCTCAGCCTGTCCTGTCCTGCAGTCACTTTTTCCAGCATGTCTTCTGGCCTCTAACTACTCATACCTGTGGGGAGGCCTGGGGGGATTCAGCCTCAGTGCGGGGTGAAGTCCTCTGTGGGCAGCTGGGCCTGCCTGTTGACTGACTGTTCTGAGAGTGCCAGGCACTGTTCGCCTTGTAGATGCGTGATCTCATTTAAGTCTTGTAAGAATCCCGTGAAATAAGGACTGTCGTTATCTCATGCTGTGTGTGTCCCAAGTGTTCGACGAAGCCTGTGTAGGGAGGGACACGAGCATCGCCGTCTGGAAGGCCAGCGGAGCATGGCAGCCAAGGCTTGGGCCTATTGATGTTTTGGGAAGAGAGCAGAGCAGGGCTAGGTGCTCGCTGCCCCGATGGGCCAGGTGACAGAGCTCAGAGCCCCAGAAGCCACCTGGGCTGTCCTTCTCGGTCACCGTCCCAGTGGCCCAGGCCTCCTGGGGACACTGGCCAGGGAGCTTCCTCTCGGGGGAGGCCCTCTTCCTTCAGCCCTGAACTGTGCAGAAGTGTCTGGGAGGAGAGTCTGGGAGCCAGCCAGGAAAAGGGGTGGTGGGTGGAAGTCTCCGGGGTCTGGATCCAGCCGCCGTGGCTGCTGCTTCTCACCGCGGAGTGTTGTGTGGATCGGCCCTCCACGTGCCGTCTGCCCCGCACCCCCTGGAGCCAGGAAGGTGACCTGCACAGCAGGTGCTTGTGAGACGTCTCGTTGGAGCTGGTTCTGCTCCCTGTTCACCTCGTGTGCTCGGGGCAGAGTTGAGGGGAAGGGAGGTACGCTGTCTTCCCCATGGCCTCCAGGCCCTGTGGGACCCTGCAGGACCCTTTAGCCCTCCTCTTGTTGGCGCACCTGTGCTGGGTTCCCTGGGTGTGAACCCCTTGCTTTGGAGCTGGAGGTTGGCAGCAGGGACGGGTGAGGCATTTGAGAGGCCCTGTGAGGCCTCCAGCCAGGGAGGTCACCCCAGTGGCCAGAACTGCACTGCCTGCTCCATGCTTCAGACACTGACACCCTCCCCACGGCCCGTCCCAAGCCGCCCTGGAGCCTAGCGCAACCTCAAACCCGAGAATCCTCCCTTGTCGGCGTTCCGCGTTCAGGGGGCTTCTGAGGGAGGGCCGGTTTGCAGACTCTTCTGGGACTGGGCACCTGCTTACTGACGTCTCCTGGTGGCCATTATTTCCTCTGCTAGCATGCTGGGCAAAGGCACGCACGGGAAAGTCTACATCCCGCTCAATGGAATTTCTATAGAAGTCATTTTCTTAATAGAACGCGTTTGACCCCAAGCCACTTCCTTTTTGAACCTTTGACGGTTTTATGACTGAGCTTTCAAAAGGTTGTTCAGTTCAGATGGCCGACCTGTTCTAGGACGGGGCTGCATCTTGTGAGAGAGGAGAGGAGGCCTTCCCTGCCAGAGACGCTGGGGACATGGGGACCCCTCGCCACTCCCGTCTCTGCGGGGGAGCACCGGGCCATAGCCGATGGATGCTACACTTGGCTATTATCTTGGGACCTGCAGAGTGGGTGACAGCTCCGGAGAAGGAGTGGCCCTGTGTGGGGTGAAACTCCCCTAGGGGGTCCTTTCTCAGGCTACCCCAACAGTCTGGTATGTTCTTTGTTAGAATATGGACGTACTGCCCAGGCAGCTCAGGGGTTAGAATGCAGGAGACTCCTGGCCTCGGGGAAATGCCTGTTAGGAGTTGAGCTGAGTTTTTCGCATTGACGTCCTGCTCACCAGCCATCCCACTGCTTCCCCTTCCCCCATGTCCATGCTTCCCACAGCGTGGACACCCATTAGGAACCAAAGAGGCATCGCCACATACTCTGAGTCAAGCTGAGCCCCTAGCTTACCTCTGGATCAGAGGAGGCATGCCCAGGGTGTCCCCCTGGAGGTCACCCTCCCTTGTCACTCACTTGCAGAAAGGCAGTGTTCTTCCTTTGCTTTATCACACAGGGCAGAGCACCAGTGGAGCTGAGGGCTGGGCCTGGCCCAGAACATAGAGTGGGGGGCTTCATGCCTCAGACGAAGGTCTCACTGGTATCAGGCCAGGCTCTGTCAACCACCCACCCTCCGGTCTCTCAGACACAGATTCTCCTGCCTGCTCTTTGGTTGAGAGTTTCCTGGTGCTGGTAGCTCTAGAGTGGGGACCTTGATGACCACGGAAGACCGAGTCATCCTGTCTCACTCCAAAGACACTCTTTTTTTTTTTTTTTAAAGATTATTTATTTATGTATTTGACAGACAGAGATCACAGGGAGGCAGAGAGGCAGGCAGAGAGAGAGGAAGGGAAGCAGGCTCCCTGCTGAGCGGAGAGCCCGATGGGGGGCTCGATCTCAGGACCCTGGGATCACTACCTGAGCCGAAGGCAGAGGCTTTAACCCCACTGAGCCACCCAGGCGCCCCTCCAAAGACACTCTTTTGAAATCCGGGAAGCACGGGGCCAGGGAATATATTGTGGTGGTTGTTTAGGAATTACTGGGAGGACCTGCTTCAACTGCAAGGTTCCCAGGCCCAGACCTGGAGGTGTGCTGGTCTGGATAGGGGCCTGAAGGTCTCCGTGTCTCACAAGGCCTTCGACAAGGCAGGGCCTGGGATCACAGGGCTGTTGAATCTAACTTTCAGCAGGTGGGCAGGGCCCCAGCCTGGATCTTGGATGACTAGATGCTGGGAGATTCTTTCTTCCTTCTTAGCTGAGGGACTTTGGATCAAACATTTTGAGCTCCTGGATCTCGATTTTCTCACCAATAAAAAGAGAAACGAGATCCGTATGATTCCTCAGAGTCCCTCCAATTCTGAAGTTCTAGCACGTTAAAAACAATCTGCATTTTCGGCCTGGCAAGTTACGGTTTCCCCTGAAGAGGCCTGGAAAAGAAAGAGACTGTGGGCTTTGTGGTGTGAGGCCAAAGTTTTGAAGGTGGCCTCCGTGAGAGAGTCGTTTGTATTTATTGAAATTGCTGATTTTAATCGCCCTGGATGCTCCCTTGACAAAAAATTATAATCCTCTGTAAATTATGAATACCTTGAAACTCACAAATTCTATCACTTTTGTGATTGGCAACATTAAATGACAACAGCTCATTTAAATAAGCAACATCTGGACATTATTATTTTTAGGGATTTTTCATCTGTTGATTTAGAAATCTGGGGCCTTTATGAATCTTGCATGAATATTCTTTTATATTCACATCTACCACCAAGACACAAAGAAATAGCCAAAAAATATCGTCCAGTGATTCTTTGATGCAGCGCATGTGTTTTTTAAACAACAAATCCATTGTGAATGAGAGAAGATATAGAATAGCCTGCCTGGGAGT
Organism: Martes martes; assembly: GCF_963455335.1. Lineage (NCBI taxonomy): Eukaryota > Metazoa > Chordata > Mammalia > Carnivora > Mustelidae > Martes > Martes martes. The sequence goes on from NC_137905.1 coordinate 38,330,695, forward strand.
GTGGGTGGAGGGAGCAGCTTGATCTTCTAAGAGCCAGAAAAGCCTGTCGATTCAAAGCCACAGTAGGAAGACGGTTTTGGTTTTATATATAACAATAAAACATTTTAAAATAACAATATAATTTTGGACTGATGGTACCAGAATATGGTATTCACAATTTCTCAGAATAATCCAATTTAGAACAATGTATTCTGAGCAGGTTTGGTAAAAATAGGTCTATCATCCCATGGTATAAGATAATGCATTAATTTTTATGAGTGACTTATGGAGATGTACAAGTCGGTTAAGAGTTAGGATAAACATAATATTCCTTAATTAATCCATTATGCCGTGGTACACAGGTGCCATTTTTATTACCTTAAAAATGAAAAATGTCAAAAAAGGAAATTGCTGCTTTTTTATATCAAAAAAGCCTTTTTTGAAAAATCATAAAATGTCTAATCTAATTCACCATATAATACTAATGAGCTCAACAAGCCATCTCAACGCACATTTTAGGATAAAAGGTCATCAGTTTCTGGCAGTCAAATTCCAGTACTTTTTTAGACGAGACAAAAAAAACCTTTCAGCACCAAATATCGGAAATGGCATTTGTGATTAGAAGCGTTATTAATGTCGTAGAGGTTTAGAAATTCACATTACACCCCGCCCCCTTCCCTGCCCCCGCCCCCTGCGTTTTCTAAGTCTTACGCTGCGCATGTGCAGAGTTCAGCACCGCCCCACCCCTCCCCTGTCCATGATCTGAGTGGCATTGAGTAGGGGGGAGGCACACGCGTGCACGCGGGAGCTTGGGGGCCGTGCTGCTTTCTGGTTCCTCAAATCTCTTTGAGTGCTCTCCACTTATTTTCTGGCATCTCTGCCCTCCAAGCCGTGTTCCTGTCCTCTGGATATGTCCCCGTCATGGGCCTGCTGTGTGTCTTGTCCCCTCACAGAAGGGGCAATGAGGAGGCCCCTCCCGCCACCTCCACCACCTCCGGCAGTGGGACGCATGGTGGCTGCAGTCCGCCTTGTTATGGAAAAGAATTGCCCGGCGGGTTGAGGGAATGGCCAACAGCGGACCAGAATCATGAAGCTGAAAGTAATATTACCGACTGGAGGTCATTTTTCCCAACTGAGGGGCAATAGTTTCCCACTATAAACTGCACATTGCAGTCAGTATATGTTTTATTAAACCATTTAAGGAACTTGGGAGCCATTTCATTTAAACTTCCTGCTTGATGGAGCTCAGGGCAGAGCCCAGAGCTGCTCACGGAAGAGGCCTGGAGGCATCTGCACGGAGAGACTGCCCCGAGTGCCTGGCGGCAGGCCCCGACGTGGGGGAGCCTGACCGGGGCTGTGTCCAGCACTCTGGAGCTCGTCCACGCTCCAGTGCGCAAGCGGGAGCATGTATGTAAGGTTCTGGTCCCAGGTCTGCCACTAACCGGTTCTGTGACCTTGCTCAAATCTCTTAGTCTCTCCAGGATTGTTTCTGCTACTGCAAAACCAGGGGGGTGGATTTCATGGGAGAGGCAGGGTCCCTTTCTGCTCATTGATTCTCTGAAATGTGGGACTCTCAGGGGGGTCCCCCCACCTGTGGAACCCTGGCACTGGGACTCCCCCCATCAGGGTCACAGGGTGAGGTCTGCTTTCATCCCTGCCCTGCTTGAGGATGCATTCTGGCTGTGATGTTTTGATGGGCTTTGGGGCTCGGGGCTCCCCTGGTCCAGTGGCGATGTGCAGGGTCTCAGCAGAGAGAGGGAAGTAGGCAGCAAACCTGGTTCTCATGCTCTACAGGGTTAACTTCTGTGGCTGCTTTCGTGTCTGAGGAGGTAGGAACTGCGGTGAGCACCATGCCAGTGGTCAGAGCACAGGATTCCAGGAGCACACTGACTATGGCTTGTTGAAGCTCACTGACCCACTCTGAGCCTCAGTTATCCTGTCTGTGCAATGGGGCAGTTGTGCTGCTAACACCACCTTCCCCCAACCTGAGAAAGTCTGTTGGTTGGGCCTGGTCGGTGGTAAAGTGTTATCGAAATGATGGTTTTATCATTATTGATAACTTTCGGATCATAATTTAGCTCTAAGCAACCCCCTGGATGGAATGCTGGTGGATTCGATAGCCACTGTTTGTGCCCAGAGAATAAAGGAGCTGAGGACTTGGCTGTGTTTTATCTTTAAAAGTAATTAACAGGATGGAATCCGGCATTTTGGCTTTCTCTGCCCTAACTGGTGGTCTTTAGTAGGTGGCCTTAATTCTACAAAGTTATATAACCAAATCTTTTGTCTAATTGGTAACTATATTTAGGAGGGAGAGAAATATGTGAGCTATTCGTTTCGATTAAATTTTTTATTATGCACTCTGCATTTGGATTGACAACTATTAATATTAAAGAGCTTGGCCAAATTGAAATTTGTATTGCTGGAGAGACTTAAATATAATGTATGATGCTGAAAAAAAAAGCTGGGGGAATATGGGAATTACCAGGCTGGGTGCAGACAGGTCCCTGCCAGGTGCCATTGCGCTCAGCACATCCAGCCCCACCGCTGCCGGCTGGGGAGGGAGGGGTGGGCAGGGGCTCCGCAGAGCGGCTGTCGAGGTACCAGAACCCGAGATTCTTCCATGGAGATGGCTCAGCCACGATGTAGAGCATGTTTGAGCACAGTATACAAATCATTTCTTCTGATAACTGTTGACACAGAGTATTTTCTCCACCACTATGAAGCAGGTCGGGGGGTAAGGTGGAACAGGTCATTCTTAAACAGGGTGGGTGTGTCACCAGGGTCAGGCAGGGGCCTGGTTTCTTCAGAAGTCTCCAGACAGGTTGCACTGATGTTCTGTAGGTCTCTGGGAGGTCGAAGGCTCTGTGTGTCCTGCAGGTGAGAGGACTTAGGCCCACAGCCACGTGGGGAATGCTAGAACCAGAGGGGTTCCCGTTCTAACTCTGCCGCAGGTGGGCCCTGGGGGGTGGACCCAGGGTGTCTGTCTCGGGCGCTCAGTCCCCTCTACCAGTGGATTTGCACAAAGACCAGGGAGGTCTGCAGAGGTGGGGACTCAGGTGGGGGAAGTGGGGTGTCTGTGTCCACACAGCCTCTGAGCGACACCCCAGCTCTAGAACTCAGTCCGGGGGATACTCTCAAGGGAACGTATTCTCTTTTGGAGTCTTCAGCTCTAGAGGGCCAAGGACGAGTCTGCAGCCCAAGAGCCACAGGCTGCTGACTCCTGGGAGCCGGTCTTATACTCTAGGCATCTCCACCTTCTGCAGGGATCCCTTTGCTGTGCCCTCTGTACAGAAGGTCAACCTGTCCCCATCCTCCAGGCAAAACTCCCAGTGGCTCAGGCTGGAGAGTATCCCTCTGCTATGTCCCCACACTCTCCTGTGAGATTGCTGTGCCCGAGACTAGTCTTTACGTTGCCACTCTGGGACCCCAAGGGCAGGGCTGAGCTGCCCTGCGCTGTCTTGCCCACCGCCTGCCCCCCCCCCCGCCGCCACTACACGAAGGGAACACTCACTATGTCCAGATGCCCTAGACACAGCTCGCCAGATCTGGCCAAGGAAGGACAGGTGATGACTTCACTCTTGGTGCTGTTGTAAGTTTATGCCCTTTCTCCCACTAGACTATAAAATACTCTCTGTTTTACCTGAGATTTTTACATAATTTTCCAGGTGTTGGGAGCTAGAATAGGTAGGAAACCTCCATGAACAGGGATGCTCAAAGAATCAGTGGTTCTGACTCATTGGATTATATGAACACTTGAGGTTTTTGCCTGCAAACATTTTATTTTCAGGTGCTTTGGTTATGTATGATTTATTTTTTATTTTTTTATTTTTTTAACATCCAGGAGGTCCAGGTGGAGAAATGTTTTCTGGAGCCTGACAGGTGTCCCACATCTCCTGGAATGGGGGAAGGGCCTGCCCCTGGTGTCCTCACTGTCACTGTGCCTGTTTCATCTCCCAGACGTGATCCCAAGCCCCTGGAGGGTGGGACCCAGTCCTGGTCACACCGTTTGTCCCCCACCGGGGAGCTCAGTGACTCGTGCGTCTGTGCCCTGACAGGTCCTGTGTGGCGAAGGGATGAGTCCCGGGCTGCGGGTGGGAGGCTCTGGCTGGCTGACGGGAGGCATGCCCCATGACAGTCCCCAGAGGTGTTTCTCACTCCAATTCTACGATCAGCTGGGTTCACACTTTCTCTGGAAGGCTGACAACCGAGGGGTTGTCTGTGAAAACAGAGTGTGTTTCCTGTTGTTTTTTACACTGGTGTGCCCCACTGCCCACACGGTCCCCCGCCGCCTCTGCTGAAGGCAAGCAGCTGGACTCTGCCCGGGGCTCCTCTCACCACGCGAGTGTGGACGGTCAGAAGTGCGCCGAGTTCCTGCCTCTGCGGCAGCCCTCTGTCGGTGCTGGGTTGGGAGCTGGCAGGGAGACACCCAGCCTCTCCCTGCCTTGGTGGGGACAACCTGGTCTTGCCTGGGGTCTTGGAGCAGCTCAGTGGGACTGGGGCTCAGGTGCCGTCAGTCTAGTGCCCTCCTTAGCTACTTTGTATTGGCTTCTTTCCTTTACCAGTTCCCCACTGGCCCAGGACCAGCACTACCCAAGATCACCTCCCACACACACCCCTGTTCTTACAGGTTTATCTTAGGGCCTCTTCTTAGGAAACACAGCTTGAGACCCTGGAGGTGGTCTGCAGAATTGACAGATGCTTTTCAAAGCTGGGTCATTAGGCTTCCTTCATTGAGCCTTCCAGAAGCCCCTGAAAGGAGGAAGAGGAAGTCACGAACCCATTCTCCAGATGGGAAAACTGAAGCCCAGGGAATTTGTCGGAGCTGGGACCAGATGTGTAACCTGCCCTGCTCTCTTTGCTGATTCAGTCCAGGGGAGCCTGGCTTGGTGGGCTCTCAAGGCCTTCCGCTGCCTGTCCCCAGCCAAGGGGGCGGGATGAGCGAGCTCCCTGAGACGACCGGGGCTGACAGGTGAGGTGACCAGGTGAGGTCCCTGAGCAGAGCTTTGCTCCACTAGGTCTGGTGTGAAAGCGGTGGGTGAGAGGGCCGAGGTTGCCATGAAGAGAGAGGCTCCCACAGAGCAGCTGACCTGGAGGGCTCTTTGCCTGAGTCTGGGGTCTTCCTCCCCGGTGTGAGGAGACTGACGGGCAACAGACTGGCCCGAGTGTTCCTGGTGGGCTGGAGAGGACTCGTAGAAGCAAAGGCAGGTTTCTATCTGCCTGCCCATTGGCAAAGAGGCCTCCATCAGAGGAGGGCTCCATGGCCTCCGGGGGGCTCCCGGCTGTCCTTTACCTCTGGGCTGGGCAGCTGCTTGAGGCAAACAGACATCTCTGTCCCCAACACCCTTGTTCATGGGAAGCTCTGCAGCATTTTGAATAAGAGCCCAAGAAAGTACCCAGAGAAGAGTGGGGAGACCGGAGGCCTCGGAGACGGGCGGCCGGGAACTAGTTTCTCATCTGTTCTAGGGCCTGAGACCGCACTTCCTTCCTTCTGGGTGTTGGCTTCCCAAGATGGGGTGGACCGTATGCACTTCCCACTCCTGTCAGGGCGGTGGAGGAGACCTGAAAGGAGCTAGAGCTGGCGGGGGGTGGGGAGCGACACGTGCCAGGAGTGGAGACTGCCTGGAGGAGAGCTGGTACCCCAGAGGGCCTAGGCTGGGCCGCCTCGGCTCCCCCATTTGTGTGGAGAGGGTGGAGAGTCCTCTGTCGTTGGTCGATTAAGGGCTTGGCCAGAGGAACTGTGCGTTGACAGTGAGAATCTGGGCAGGTGGGTCCTCATACGGAGGCACCGACTCTAGCTGCCCGGGGGCCTTAGTGTCAAGCCCCTAAGGGACCCCGTAGGCCTCAACCCCTTCCCTCGAAGAGCAGCTGCCCTGGTGTGCTCTCCGCTCCTCCCAGCACCCGCCGGGGTGCTGAGAGCTGCTCCTGAGCGCCCCGTGTGAGCGGGCAGAGGTTGATGCCCTCGGGTGCCCTCTCCTGGCTTTGTCCACCGCAGTGTGGAGCCCGGCCCGGACACAGAACAGTCCTCTTAACGTGCGTGTTGATTTGATTTGGCAGAGGGTCACGTCGGCTTCTTCCCTTCCAAATTTTAATATCAGATTCATTTATAATGCTGACTACGACTGACAAGTGTTCACATCATTCACCCATTTATTCATTTGCTCATGAAATCTCTGTGTTGAGTAATTGTTTTGCCTTATTGGCAGTTTTAATTCTACATTCCTTTTTTTTTTTTTTTTCCCCCAAAAGGTCAGTGGCTTGCTAGCTGGCCAGGCCAGCGTGTGCATTCCCCGGAGAGACATTTTTGTGAAGAGATGCTCATTTGCATTGGTCAGATTTCAGCTTTGCCTTTCTCTCCTCTCTTGTTTTGAATCAATATCTTGGAATTCTTGGGATGGACTGGGACTCCTTTCTTGTCTTTCTGCTGTCCTGGCTTCACACCAGGGCCGTCCTACTGCACCATCCTCTGCTTACTCACTTCAAGTGAAGGTCTAAAGACCTACGAGTGTCAAAATTGATACGCGTGTCTTGGGCTTGTCGGGCACTTACCTGTAATAATTTGATAGAACAAACGGAAGCTCTGCAGGGTCTCAGAGTAGGGTCTCCCAAGCTTGAAACATCTCTGGATTTGGTTTTGGCTTTTGCCTACAAGTGCACGAGATCCATAATGCATTTTTATTTTTTTATATATATATTTTTTTAAGATCTTATTTACTTATTAGAGAGAGCATGCGTGTGAGCATAAACGGGGAGCAGCAGAGGGAGAGGGAGAAGCAGACTCCCTGCTGAGCAGAGAGCCCGATGTGGGGCTCAATCCTAGGACCCTTGGGATCATGACCTGAGCTGAAGGCAGAGGCTTTAACCCACTGAGCCACCCAGGCGCCCCCATAGTGGCTTTTTAATCTGTGATTTTGATCTGTAAAATGGAGAAGGTAGTTAGGAGTTCGTGTTAGGGAGAATTTGGAGGTGTTCTGGAAAGCCTAGTTTCAGTAAAGTTACTTCTGAGCTGAAATGTTCAAAGTGCAGAGATAGATCTATAGTCTGGTGTGCTATTTTATGGTAACTTTCTCTATGCAGCTGTGTTTGCTGCAAAAACTCACATTTCTGTGTGGAACACTGAATGAAATATGAATGTGCTTTTTACAATTTAGTACTTTTAATAAAGGATTTGTGAGCAAAGAGCTTAAGTACAAGAACCACAAAACATATAGATAAAAATATAGCCATAATCACACATCAACCCCCAGAAAATTCATTACGTAGAGAACATCAGTAATTGAGAGAAGTTGAGAGAACCGACAGAAAAATAATATATATGCCCAGAATTCTAAAGGCATGAATCCTTTTAGCTGGGATCAGGGCTTCTGAGTTCTCTGGGGTGGGTGTTTTATTACAGCGGATGCTTTACTTGGAAGGATGTAATTTATTATCATCGAATTCACATGGCAACATGAATTTGGATTTGGGTTTCTGAGAGAAGTTTACAATTAGTTCCCTCACATATATTTATAGCTTTGAAAAACACTTGATGTTAAAATAATTTAAATACTTTACCTTTTTTTTTTTTGATTGATCTGTGAAATATTGCCATTCTTTTTTTTTTTTTTTTCTTTGAGCCCCCAAACTAGCCACTGCTGAGTGGAGCATGGCTGTCATGTTGGGCTGTTGTGATTATGTGGGCACTGTTCCCAGAGCCAAAGGACCTGCAAAAAAATAAAAATAAATTAATACAACCACTCTGCTCCCTCAGGTATGTTGGTCTTATCAGAGGGATGTTTTTCAGGGTTTCAGATTTTAATTGTTTCCTCATTGGAAAGTTCTGTCTGAGGCTCTCAGAGCAGACCTCCAGGAGAGGACTGACAGGACGTTCATC